>NW_008794543.1:3488943-3538190 GCF_000699145.1 Aptenodytes forsteri | reverse complement strand
ATTTTCCTCCAGTCAAGTCTGTTTTGCCCACGATGGTAATTGGTGAGTGATCTCTCCCTGTCCTTATCTCGACCCACAAGCCTTTTGTTATATTTTCTCTCCCCTGTCCAGCTGAGGAGGGAGTGATAGAGCGGTTTGGTGGGTACCTGACATCCAGCCAGGGTCAACCCACCACAGGCAGATACCCAACACTTCATCTAGTTCTAAAGATATGTAAACAATGATTAAATGCTTCCTTTTAAAATCTAATTTAAATTTTAAATAGTTGTATACAGCAAGTCACTAAGGACACATCACAAGCATTTGAATATATGAGAATGTCACACAAGTTTAAAATTGCTTCATCTTGTCAAAAACTTGGGGATGGTCAAATAAAATACATCAGATACCGGATTCAATCAGTCTATCTCATAGGGAAGTTTACTTTTTTCCTTAGTAGAATAAAGAGAACTTTATTCTTACAAGTCAAGATGCAATCACTGAAATATCTGGAACTGTATTTAAGTGGTTGGCATTGCATAGTTCTTATAAGGTATATTTTTGCCTGCAACTATTTTTTTTTCTATGCTTTTGTACCTTCATCAGAAACTCAGTCCCACAAGGCTTAGTCCAAAGGAAGATCCAGCTGTGCAGAGCCCGTCAGCCAAAATGCTAACACTAAACCTGTTATATCGGTGTATTCACATCAGTCTACAAGAGAGGCATCAAGATGAATAGTACAACCTAGTTAGCCTGGGCTGCCATGCTTACCTGGAGGCAGCCTACCTAGTCAGGCAGTGTAACAAAGTGAGCTGAGCTCCTTCAGCTCCACCTGCTCCACAGAGGACAGGTTCAGGCTGTACTTTGTGCTTGCAGTTTTATTTTCTGTACTAACAGCAATCCCTAAAGCACTATGGAAATAAATCCCAGGATTAAAACAAAGTATGTGTTTAAAAGCTTTGCTCAATGCAGGTCATAATGATTAGTATCTTTTAGGTCCCTTCTGGCATTACTGGACTGAAAAAAGGCTGTAGGATCAACCTCCTTCAGAGTTCGAATGTATCGCTGTAATCTTCGTTTTATAGAGCTGATTATACTTTATACAGTTCATACGCAGATACCTAAACTCTTTTGTTGTTCTTATCTTTAGCAGGGAGGTAGAAAGGTACCATTAAGTGATGATAATCATTACATATACTTCTCTATTTAAATGCTATATACAGGACAAAATGCAACGAACCTCTCTTTAGAATTTAAAGTACTAAAAGTAACAATATCAGCACTCTTTGGGGGAATTTTCTGGATTTTTTTGCTGTTAAATAATGGAATGTAGTGATTCATAAAATCAAAATAAGGCACAGCCTTTGCCTGGCTGAGACTACATTGTTGTACAGTAAAGAATATGCTTAGGAACAGCTTAGTCATGGGAAGACATCACGCTTTTCACGCTCTCCTGTTTGTTTTCCTACAATAAAGAAATGCTATTTCTATCACTTGAAAATGTGCAATTATCATTTTCACATCATTTTACTCCCTTTCCTCTTCCTTCTTTCACTCCCCCCTAAACACTAGATACCCTGAAACCCTCCTCCTCCTGCTTTGGAATCCATAGTGTTGAATTCTTCCAAGCTGAGTATCAGTGGTGTTGATTTACTCTGAGTCATTTTCCTGACTACTGACACTAAATCTAAAGCTGGCACTTCAGAATTTAGCTAAGAGGATTCTGGCAAGGCATCCTAAGTTAGAAAACAGAGTGCTGCCTTCTGAATAAAGGGTGTCATTAAAGATGAATCCCTTCTCCGCCTGTTTAAATCCTTGAGAAAACACTGAAAATAGGGGAGGAAGACAAGAGTGGACTTAGTAAGGAAAGCATCATTTTGAATCCTGTCAGCTGTAGGAGAAGAGGTAAAGCAAGAGAAGATTCATTACAATCACATCAGTAAGACCAGTTGTTCTAAGCCAATTTCTTGAACAGTGTCCTCTAAATTCTCCCCGCCTCCATCTTATTTTAGGCATTATAAACCTCTCCTCCTAAGCAAAGCAAATTTCAGAGGACTTAAATGGCTTTGCATTTCCAAAGTAAATATGTAATTCCAGTGTAAATTTAGGATGACAAATACATAAAAATAGCAACACTAGAGGTAATGAAGATGATGTCATATAGCAATACGACAGCAAAGGAGTTTTAAAAGCATTCAGGTAAGTTCTAGTCCGGAATTATCCACTTCCTTGCAATTTTGATTAAGCAAGGGAACTCTACTAAGAAAGGGTTTTCTCAGAAGAACCATGTGATGGCAGTGAGGGTTAATTAGATCACAGCTTTAATTATCAGACAATAATGTGAAGGTCATCAGTTCTTTCTCACCCACTGTCCCTTGCTTAAGGGATGCTGTCAGTCACATCCACATCTCAGGCTCCAGCTGAGATCACATGGCCACAGCATAAAAGAGAGGGGGGCAAGAGAAAAAAAAAAATCAATCCCATCTGAACCAAGAACATCATATTCAGAACCTTACAAAATCACAAGTACAGAAAACCCAAGAATGGGAAGGGCATATCAGAAACAGACTCCCGAACATACACACTTCTCTACCAAAAGCCATTCCTACCCCTGTTTTCCATACAGTATCTAGAATGAATATTTTATAAACCTGACTTAAGATAAAACCAGCAAAATTCAACGTGGTTATGATGGAACAGGAGATAAAACCAACCCTACTTCTCTAGAACAGAAACTGTGTTTGACTCCCCTGGTTTCAATTTATTATTTTCTCCCAAAAACTGACTAGCTTGAGAAGAATGACATTACATTAATTATTTGACAGTCTCTGTTCAGCCCCACTACTACCGAGACTCAAAGCTTTCTCTCCACCATAAGCACTCTGGCTGAGCCTTACTCAATAAATCTCGCAGCCACTGCCCAAATACAGCCAAGCTCTTGCTACAGCCTGCAGTTTCCTTTGATTGCCCTCACCTCAGTCTGAGCATTAGAGAAGCCCCAAACATTGCCAAAATGAAAAATTTCTCAAGATAACTCGTGTGGGAAAATTTTCCATCTGGGTAATGGCTGTTGGGTTACTTGTGCGTGGTTCAGCAATGGTTAGGATTAGGGTTGATAGGAAATCTAAAGCTCCCAGGGCCTCACCAGTGAGCACATCGACCTGCTTTGAGTAAGCTACTGATGTCGGCTGCTACCCATTGCTCCCTGCTGAGAATGGTCTCTTCCACGATACTGACTTCTGACTGCCTGATATCCCCTGTCCCCAAACCTGCTTGTGAAAACCATCACCAGGCCATTACAATAGCCAGCTTTATTTCAATGCAAAGGTAAAGCTGCAGTAGAGGGGCAGTAACTTGCTTAAAACATGCTCAGTCAGTCAGTTCTGCTGGCAGGAACTCTAAACGCAAGTGCGTAGTTTAACCCAAATATTCACAGTATCATAAAGTTCGTTTACCACGTTCTAGCTTCAGTAAGTGGACTGTAACTCAGACTTGTGTTGCTCTTATCCACATCCAACAGCAAGCAAAGTTTGAAAGGAAACTAACTAGCATGTAGAATTAAGTGGAATCATTTTACAGTGTTAAAGCTAGTTACTCCCCTGATTTCTGGAGTCATATACTACACTAGTTTTAACAGTTTTATCTTCCATTCACATCAACAGCTCCCAGAAGATTAAATAAAAAAAAAGATTACACAAAATTACAATTTTAAAAACTGCAAGAGAAGTTCATTCAGGTGGAAAGACAAATGTTTACCACATTTGTTCTCAGCCCCATCACTAAAGACAGTCTTTATTGCAATAGACACATTCATTGCAATACAATTTTCCTTGTATACAGCCTGTACACAGAAGGGGAAAAAGAAGCGAGAACAGAACTTAAAACATCTGGGATACAATTGTATATACACAGATACCTCATTGCTAGAATTAGATAAGCAAGAAAAAGGCAAAAGTGCTATTATCATAATTTGCTGCTTCAAGGAAAATTTTTTTAACAATTTTGAAATTTAATGTGTTCTGATCAAGCAATTTTTCCATTTCATTTCCCTGAAATCACACTGTAGACCTCTGCCATGATGATGAATGCCTTTTAGGTATTAAGGTAAGTATCTCAATGGCTATGGGCAGGCAAACGTCTGCCTGTATAACTGGTTTAGCATATGCAACTGTGCACTCAGTAAAGAGCTCCTATTTCTGGAAACTGGGTCATTAAGTTGCATTTTGTCTTTTTGTGACATGGTCAGTAACCAAGTCTGCAAGTACTTGCTTCCTCATGTAGACTGCAATTATCCAGTCTTCACCTACACTGTTTTTTTCACATTCTCGCTCTCCATTTCTGATTTCTCCAGGCTCTGATTTAGTAGACTGTGTCCCAAGGGTGAATTCCCTCAGAACTGCATTTTCCTTCAAGATACCTGCACTCAACGAGAAGAGGCAGCTGCAGTAACATTGACTGTAAAACACATGAGCAGAATGGTGAGAAGTTAAAAAAAAACAAACCAACTTATGTCAGATTCACATTAGCATTTTAACACCATCTTTAGTAACTGCCTCTTAGCAAAGAGAAATATATAGGAAATTTAATAAGTAAAAAAGTTTGATCAATTTAGAACCATGATCAAATTCGAGGACTAAGTTTTTGCACAAATAAGTTACATTTGACACTTCAGTGGGATGGCAACTTATTCAGTTCTAAATGTGATTTCCCTGCTCCTAGTGTATCATTTATCTATGTTTTCTAACAAAAATGGATTGGGCTATGATTGCAATAGTATGGAAGATATAACTAACATTCATAAAAGTCAACTTTAAACATACGCTACATCCATTTTGCATATCTTAACCTAAAAAGCAAATGCAGAAGTACACTTCAGGAGAGGTTAAATCTGGTACAAATTGTCAAAAGCAAGAAAACTGTAATCACAGTTGACATTCATTCTTCAGCTCAGCCCTAAGGCTGTGGATATCGTAGCACATCCAACGTACAACATTACATCAGGTTCTCAGCACCTTGTAAAACTCAGGCACAACAGGCTGCTTTCAGAGCTGATTGTCAAAGGACTGAATTTTCTTATTATTTCTAACATTTCTCCAGAACAAGACTTCCTATCCAGTCTTTCATTGTTTACATTATTAATCCATTTATTTTATGGTGGCATAAAGGAATAAATAGATATGACTTTCCTGCTTTAAGATCTGATTTTATTTTTTAATGAACATCCATGAAGGTCTTGTACATTCATTTTCAGGAAAAAAAACTAGCAGCCTCATTTATAGAGCTGGACTGTGGCTCTGTGGAACAGTAGCAAGACTTCAATACACAGAAAGTCTACAGCAAAGATGGAAACAGAACAATTCCTCCATTAACTCCCAACATTTACTGTAATAGCCTGCTTTACCTCCCCTTCCATTTTCTTTGAGTGTAACATTGTGAATAATTAGGCAGACACCAAATTTACGGATAACATTGTTACTATAATTCTTTTAACTAACAACTGGCAACCGTTTTCCTAGAGGCTTCCTCCTTCAATTTTTTTGGGCTCCTAATCTCTTAACAATGACTCATCCAGCAGATTCTGTTAAAATCATCTACTTTACTCACAGAAAGCTTATTGAAGGAACACTAGCTGCCCCTAGCTGCACGGAGCAGCAGCACAATATTACATCAATTGTGTATGATCAATTACATACAAAATTTCCAGTACTGTATAATATATAAAACAACACAGGATTACATTTTTACAACAGCAGACCTTTCTTAGTGGAATTCTATAAAGCATATTTCTTTTTAACCAACAGATTGTAATAGGGCTTTGGAGCCCTTGAGAACTATCAGGCAAGTCACAATCAATTATTTCTATTTATGGGAAAAACTACCACGGAATGCCTTATTTATTTTGCTTAGGGCCTATTGCTATGGCAGAGTAGGCATGCTGTGTTCTATGTGCTCAGTGGAGCCCACAGCTTCAAACTTTCACCTGGGTCTCCAAACAGCTGTAAGAACATTTCCACAATGATAGAAAAAAAAATCATGTTTGTTCTAAATATGATTTGGAATGGAAAGGGACACCTAGTTAGGAACCTGGGCCGCGTTCACCTTTCCGGTGCACCTGTATGTACACTTGGCATACATACAAACGCCAAAGAGTTTAAGTGTGTAAAACCTGACACACAAGAGTTCATAAATTCTTAGAAACAATAGGGTTTTGGTTTGGTTTTTTTTTTTTTAAGTTGCTCTGTCTGCTTGTCCCTTGCTTTTATGTGGCAGTTAGGTCACAGTAATTTTAAACACCGTAAGCATCAAAAGAAAGGGCTTTTCTTCTTCTAAATCATTCATCCAGTAAACAAAGCGGTTTGTGACTTTTCATTAACGATTACAAGAGACATCAAATAAGACTCAGGCAGAGGGTCAGAAAAGACAACCAAAGAACATGAGACGCAAGCAAATAGATTCTGAAAAGTAACACATACAAAATCTTTGACACTCTCATCCTCATACGCGCACTAACCATGTATTCTCTGCTCAGTCACACATACCATTACCAAGATGAATCTGATCTGCACTGACAACACCCTTAACCTGCCAGAGTCACTGGGCTAAGCACCCTGCACTTAAGAGGGTAAAAGAAAGGACACATGAAAAGCGGTGAGTAAGGAAATACAATACAACACAGCATAAAGCTTTTAATTGCTCCTTAAAACATATCAACTTTGTAATTTATGGAAGGAAATACTTGTTTTTGTCTAGAAGAAGGTAACCAGTAAGATGAGAATGCAACATCTGAGGCATAAAGTAGAGGACTGCCCCTACCAGGCTCACCAAACAGCTGCCCTTGTCACTGTAACCACCACCTTAAGGATCAACAGAGTGGAAGAGAAGGGATGAAAAGAGCATTTGTTTGATCCTTTGCTTTTCCTGGGTGGTGTAAGTCTGGCTGTACTCAACACTACCTGAAATGCAGCTGTATGTTTGTTCAGACTTAGAGCGACTCCATCAGTGGGTCAAATTTCACACAGTCACCATCCTTGCACAAATTTTCCCTGACAAACATTAAAGCAACTTTTAATATTACTTTTTTCCCTACATTTTTAAGGCGTCATACAAGCTTCCATGATAAGCCTATAAAAGGCCATACTTTATCACTGAGCCTCCTTCAAAAACTGAAGACACAAGTTTTAGTTAAATCTCCTTATATGAAGAGATGCACTCAGAGCAGTACTATTTTTTATGTAGAAGATATTCATCTCATTTTTATCTTCACCAATAAAAATGAAATAAGAAAATAAAATTTTGAAGGTCTTTAGATAACGATGTTCCTACTGTGATATTCATTTATGAAACTATCATCTTGTAGTTTTAAATAGCTGCTTTTTTTTTGCTAGCAAATCATGCCATTTCAGAACTCTACACTTCTTCCTCTTCCATTTTTTTCTTATACATATAGAGAGAGGTGCAGATTTACATTAAAAAAAAACAAAACAGAGACTTAGATACTTTATGAAACCATAAAAACCCAGTGAGAACCCAGAACTATTTAATGTTGCATTACACAGACTGCCACTGAGTTAAACATCTGCATGTATATAGCAAGGACCATCAAAGGTAAGAGAAATTCCCTACTCCACATCTGGTATTTAGCCCTATAAGAAGTGTTAGCTAGTAATGTTCCAGATTGTTTTTCAAGTTCTCTTCTTTGTGGCATGGAAACATTCACTTTTAGGAAGAAACTGGGTAGTTTAGTGGAGCGGTTTCTATGGACATGGTTCAGATTCTTTGAAAAGAAGCTGCTTAAGAAATTTGCTCTCTACCTCACTCTTAAGTCAGGCCACAAAATGGTAATGTTGTTAGAGGTTTCCAAGGAAAAAAAGAGGGGGGGCGGGGAAGGAAAAAAGAGATACTCCTAATATAACCTTCACTCCATTCTTCTCCAGTCTTGCAAAGCATTTGCTATAATTTGAGGAAGGTGGAAAGTTAAGATCAGAATAGGAAAATTTTGATTAAAAAAAATGAATTGTCATGCCAAAAATTGGTCAAATACAAAAACGTACATCTCAAAGACATACCTTTTCTTACAAATGGAGAAACAGTTCAAAACACTTTAGAGCTTAAGTGGAACATACGTTTAGGAAGGATTAATAAGTTTGATTCAAATTCATGGCTTCTGAAGCCAACAAAAAGTCTCCCAGAATCTAATTTTGAGATTGTCCCACAGTGCAAAGCTGTTAACTGGTATTACTCTTCTTTCCAGTTAGCAGACTTAATGGATACTAACCAGTGAAAAATACAGAGCACAGGTAGGCAGCATCAATGTTACTGTGTATGCTATCCAGGCAGAGTGAAAGAGCTTTGAACCTGAGCAAATCCTCCTGAAAACACTTGGCTGATTTTTGCCTTGAGAAGAAAACCCTCGTTGAACTGAGCTTTGTTCAGGTTAGGATTTTCAAATGGCTTTTACTGTTAAGACATTACAATTCACCCACCGTGACCCAGGATATCGTATTATCATTAGCGTGATAAAACCAACTAATACTAAATACTTTTTTTCATTTAAATTTGTTTAGTTGCCTAAAATTCAGATAACAAAGGGTCTCATTTTGTCTTTCACTGCTTGCTACCTAGGGGATACGAAAAGAGTTTATCAGACTAAGCACTTTATACAGACTGTAATTGGGAGTAATGGTAAAAGGGGTAGGCATTTCTTCCTTTTTTTCCCCCCCCCCCCGACATAATCCAACTGTTAAGTCTAGTTTACTGAGCAGCTCTCCATACTTATAAGTGATGGGGAAAGGCTGCAAAGAGCTGTAGAAACAATCTAGAACAGAGGCCTGCATTGCTGAAGGAGAACGATATAAGAAACAATAAAATATGGTCTAGCTTCAGTGTCCTTAAGAGAGGAGATGCTGTCCTGGAGAGAGTTTGAAGGTAATCACAAGGCTCAAATGACTGGGCAGGTCAGAAAATAAACATACCATTTCAATGAAAAAGTTTCAAGGCTGAGAAGTTTATTTTGTTCGATATGAGAACAAAGCAGACATTTTTCAAAAAGTTTCAGGAGAGTTAGGAGTTAAGGACAGACCTAGCCAGGAGCAGCAATCAGTGTTCGGTCACTCACCTGGATCCAGATTTCTCACATCTTAATGCCTTTTGCACCCTGACTGGGAGCAAGAATACAGATCAGGGTCACTGACATCCCTGATTAATACCAACATTATTAAGGCCTTTGTGATGACAAAGGTTCCACCAGGAATTCCCTGATATTTTCTATCTTTAATTCACTTCTTGATAGCTTTCACAATGCCATGGTACCATCATGCTGTATCTCTGATATGTTTAGTTTCACTTTATGTTACCAAAAATATGACATCATTTGAAAGGATCAGTACTGTGTCTGGTACACACCATGAAAAGAGGAAATCAGCTGGCAGCTTTAAAAAAATACAATAAAGACATAAACTCTACTTCATTCTTAAAGACAAAATAAAAGGCCTAAATGCAACATACCGTCCCCCGTCCCCCGTATTTCTGCCCCATTATATTTGAGTACAAAAGGCTTTATGACAGAAGCCAGCCCTCCTGCTATCCCCTGACCAGGAGTTATATATGTTACTACTGCTAAACATATCATAAATTAAAGGTATGAAGGTAGTCATATCTTCCTTGCATATAGATTTCCTCATAACCTGTCTCGGGCTTAACTGAACAATTTGTTATGCTTTGGTATTACAGATTTTCTGAATAATAGAAGTAAAGAGAAGCTTCCTTAAGTGTGAAATACAGCAAACATGATTTAAAAACTACATTCTGCACAAATTTCCTTTTTGAAAATAAGATCTGGTTTTTCGTCTATCTGCTATACACATCATTATTCACGTCCTGAAACCATGAAGAACATAACATTAGTGTTTCATCATTGATCACTGTAGAACCAATCACGTGCAGTAAAACCTGGTTGACTTTAACAGTCAAATATGGCCAATGTCAATGGGGTTTCACCAGGATAAATCTGACAAAGCATCTTTATTCTGCAAACAATATTTCAGTGCAGAAATTGAAATGCAGCTGCACAGCACCAGAGTTAGTTTACTATCTAAAAAAATATGTCCAAGTAGACAAATATTTTAGTTAATGGACTAACATTAATTGAGACATAAATTAGTCATGATACATTTGCAATCAACCTGCATGCATAAAACATCGGGAATATTTTGGCTAATCAAAACAACCATGTCTGTTTAATAGCTTACTTTTTCCAATTAAAAGATTCTACCACGAAAAGGGAAGAGAGCAAGAAAATATTGTTCTTGTGTACTGTAATATTTACTGCTCTGCTAGGTCCTCCATTTTTTACAGATCTGCATAGCCACACAATCTCTTGAAATATCTGCAGCAGTTTTTTGTTTCATAAGCATATTCCTGAAGCCAATGCAAAATAAAGCGGGGGAGGGGGGATGTCCTTAAAAAAAATCTAACAAAGTACTAGGTCCTACAACAAAACTGGTCCTACAACCTCAGCCTATCTACCATAATCAGGTAAAAGAAAAAATGCTATCACTTCAGAACCATCTTTTACTATATAAGTAATTTCTGAGAATTTGAGAACATTTCTAACAGCGACCACATGAACAGTGCAATTATTAAGCCATATTAGGGATAATATATAGACATGAGATATCCATCTAGGGAGATGGCTCTCAAGTTTAATATCAGCTGTATTATTTTAAAAATATTAGTTTACATTTTTAATACCCCATTCTCACAGTTTTAGACTTATTTTCAGTAAAAAGGAGGTCACTAATCTCTCTGGATGCTCCCTCCCTTTCTGAAGTCGATATCACCCTGGCCTTAAGGCATCAGTGTTCAGCTGAGCTGGATAAAGACCACTCAGGTATGCCTTTGCATGCTGTAATTACACCTCTCACTGCAATGCAGACACAGATATGAAATAAGCAAAACGAACATGCTCCCTACACAACTTGCCTTTAGCTTTTCTCTCCCTAGGAAGTATTTTGATTTATTCTCCTCCTAACTGCAACTCAAAACTACTCTTCTTGCAATTCTCTCACAAAGATTGAACATAACGTAATTTTACACCTGCTGCGGGCAATCCTGTGTATCCAGCAGTTAATTGGTTCAGTCATCCAGAAAGATTTCAGCCTTATTCAGTCTGATCTAGACCTCAGTCCCCTTCACTGTACCAGAGACACACGTGCTTTCGTTACCTGAGCAGGCCCAGAGCACACGGTGGCATTTCTGAACCTATACAATATTCAGAGTCAGCCAATGAATATGTGGGGCAAATAACGCGCAGCATATGCATTTTCTCAGATAGTGTTCAACTCGAGGACACACCTTTATAATTCATTAATGCTAAGATTTTGGGGGAAGGAGAAGGGTGTTTGCTCTGTTGCCCTTGTCTCTGCTCATAACAAACCTGAAAGCCGTTGCCATGAGCACTTTGGTGGGATTCTTCGCATACAAATGTGGTAACACAAATTATGAATGTAGGCATCTCTGCCTACAGGAGAAATGTGTAATTTTCCTACTGGTCATAATCACAACTCCATCCACGTTATAACACACTTCTACAGGCTTTTGTACATCCAAACGAGACTTATTTTTCATTATTAAATATATCTATGCCAATATACCCTGGGTTATGTACACTTCCACAAAAACTTTATGCACACAAGTACAAAGTTTAACAGGTATATCTCTCCAGCTTGCTTTTGTCCCAGAAGGGGATTTTATAGCTGACAGTTAACCTGCTTGAAAGAAGAAACTTTCTGTAGCAAGTGTCACAAATTTATTCTTACGAGGCTTTGATCATCATTCTTGGTAATAAAAACAAAGATGCAAATCTTCCGATTGCCACACCTCCATTTTCAGACTGAATGAGGAATGGATTGTTCTAGTTAACAAACAAGCAATTGGCAGCAGGTTTCATGACTAATTAATCTAGCAGTTCTGCAGGAGCAGCAATGGGACATCTCCTCTCACTCTATCCTTTGCTCTAGCCATAGAAAAACAAGCCACAAAAAAATTACCTCCAATTGCTCTGAGAAATTCATTAACTTTCTGTGCAGCTTTTATCTTTACACCATGGAAACACTGACAATGCAACTAAACTTTATGAACTGAAGAAAAACGACGATGATCTAGTTCCAAAGCAAGTAAGTGCCAGAATTTGAAATGGGTCTAAGCTGTACCTGTAACACACACTAAATATAATTTAATTGCCCATTTATTTTTTTTCCTTTACTGAGCAAACTGCCATTTGCTCAATGTATTTCCCATTTTCCAGGATTAATAAAGATTATTTTCCATCTTCTGCAGTGGTCCTCTGAGACAGGGGAGGTAAGTGAGTGTGCATAAACACCTGTCTGACCGAAGGAGAAGGAATTCCTCTCTTGCTATGGAAAACCCAAAAATGCACCACCAGAGACAAAGCCCAGAAGCCGCTGCTTTTGCAGGCTCTTGGCAGTAAACTCAGTCACCTTCAATCTCTACAGCACCAGCCTTGTTTCTTGCAATTCTTTTACATAATCAATTACTGGCAATAAGAAATACTGGGGAAACACAGGGTGACATTTGAAGAATATTTTAAGTTGCAATGCCAAGAATTAATTTCCCAACAGGATTAACAATAACAGCATAGTTTTAAGGAGAAATTATCCATTAGGGCTAAAGAAGAAAGAAGCATGGTTGGTTTTCTTAGTTTTTCTGAATTTTTTTTCTTATGAAAGTTTCCTCTTTGATGGAGGATTTTAACCTCTTGGTTAAAATCAATTTACTGTGTAAAGACAGACAAATGGATCAACATGCTGATCTGACTAACATGTTATTAACCCACAGATTTATTAGTTTGACTTGGGAGCCTATCTTCTTCCTCAGAGCGAACAGTTTAATTACCAGTCCAGGACTGCCTGATTCTTGTTTTTCTTTTTAAAGCAATGCTGCCCCCATCTGGAAGTACAACCTGGAATCTACTACCGCTTACAGCACTTACTCCATCCTACCTGAAACGTGTTAATTGTATTGATAAAGTTACTAAAAATATATCTTCCAGTATAACATACTTGAAAAATGCTTTGTGGCTTAAAAAGATATTAATTCAAAATTTGTAGAGAGGTGCTTAAACCCAGTGATCTGAAAATCAAGATTTTTCTTACTGGATACATACACACTGATTAAGTGTAAGGTAAATGTACTTTGGAGTGTGTTCCTGATATGTGATGCTAAATATTTTTAAGCCCAAATTTTATTGAAAGCAGATTCTTTCAACAGAATTCTTCTATAATATCAGAAGCAGATAAATAAGCACAGAAAGTAATTAAATTGGATAAAATATATAGAATTTTGATGTATAATCAATACAAAAACATATCTGTTGATTTTTTGTGATCTCTATTAGCATAATACACCAAATTTAATCAATGCATCAATCAAGTCATTAATGGTCTACAGAGTTGAGCATTATTCTCTTGTGCAGGCAAAATGAAATTAAATCCTTTTTTTTTTTTAGCTTCAGTGTATGAGCAGGACTCATGAACAGCTGGCATGAATGTTTACTAAACATTTCAAACATGAATTTATCAATTAATAACATGCGTCAATATATGAATCATAATGTTGCACATGAACCTACATGCTTACTCCTATTTACACCTTTTATTTTTTTTCCCCCCTTGCCTCACCTTAAGGGCCATATATGTTGTCAACAGAGCCACAATGAGTATCTGTAGAATGTCGTAGAAAAATCCCAGATTGGAGTTTTTAAATAGTCTCTGTACTGAAATCACATTGAAGGTCTGTTATGTTACACAAAATTACACCAGCCAGCAGATAAGATTTCAGAGGGACGCAGAACAGGACAACAAATCCAATGCAGCCTTCACCGAGTCATATTAACTCGAGCTCTTCAGCACCCACACAGGTGGGTATTGCAGAAAATACATCTCCCTGACTTTTCCACAGAAGAAAAGTTTCTTGTATTTGATCTGCATTCACCAGAACAACCATTCACTGCTAGAGGAAACCTGGCCATGTGAAGCATTATCTTCTATATCAATCTTCCCCTTACTGAATCTGGGGATACAAACTTTTCCCCCCATTGAAGTGCTACTAAATGCAGTACAGGACAGAGGGAGGCTGTCAGAGAGCTGATCACATCTACCCTGTTCCACAGGGGGATGGGTGCTGCCCCACCACATGGGCAGGCAAACCTTGGGGTGCTCTCCTACACCACTTGGGCAACAAACCTGCATGTTGCCCAAGCAATGCAAGCGTGGCAGATCACATACCGAACAACCTGTTCGTCCCGCTGCCTGCCCTGGGACGAACAAACACGCAGTTTCACATGTATGAACAGCATACATGATTTGACCAAGGTCTGCATCTTTCCTGTGGCTGTACCTGTTCAAAGTATAATCACTGTATGCATTAAGTTGCAAGGTGGTAAAAACTCACCAGTGCATTGTTTGGAAATAAGTCATTTATGAGCTGAACAAATATTTAACTACCTGCATTGGGCACATTCGAGGACTGGATTAATTGCTGCGGGGGTGTATACTGCATGACGGGCAGTACAGAAAATAAGGAACAAGAGGTACAAAACCATAGCTGTCTCTTGTAAAGCGCGTATGGTGCTCTTCTCTCACTTGCATGAAAGATCTAACTTGTTACTGTCACAGTCCAGACTATCCCAAATAACTGCAGATTAGCAAAATATTCCTTTACATTGATACTTCAGGTAAATATACAGATTTTTGAGGCCATCCTTCAGATACCTTTTTCCAAAACATGAAAAACGTTGCCTACCTTTGACATATGTGCGACATCTCCCTTCTGATACAGTACGCCCTGACAGTTAGAGCTTAGCCTGAGAACAGTCTATCCAAACTTGTACCCATGGATAAAACTACCAAATTTTTTGTGTAAACAAGACAGCAGAATACTGCATCCTGAATATTTTGTACTGTGACTAACCCATTGTTAGAACAGATTTCTTCTGGGTCTCATGAAAACGTAGCTTTTCATTGCAGTACAAGTTCATTTATTGTTACATTCTAAAATCTACATAAAGTTTATGGCTTTTTTACTAATACTATGACAAATATTTGGTACTGCATTATAAATAGCAAACAAATGATAATTTTACCTTCTGCTCTATGCTGCTGTAATTACTTCCCTTAGGAGTACAACCTAGCCTTTTGTCACTTTGATAGCACTGTTATTCTCAAACAGAGGCAGCAGAACAGCTAAAGGAGATGGATGCACATGTAAAATGCTTTTAATCACAAGCATGAACATACTTACAGCAGCAGTGTGATTCTTCTTCCAAATAAGGTGTCTGGGGCTTCAAATGAGACATATTCTTAAATTTTCTAAACTACTGATTAAGAAAATCTGAGCTCTGGCTCTGGTTTAGACACACACCCCCCCCCCCCCCCCCCCGAAAACCCAAATAAACTAGAATTGCAAGCCTCAGAGAACCAGCACCGATGCAGTAACAGAACTGGGAAAAGCAGTCATCCATTATATATAGAGTACGTTTACCCCTTGCTGTTATCATTGTGGGGTCAAAATTACTGTAGAATATGGATAAAATGTAATAGAATCAATGTCTTTTTCGCTTCTTGCCATTCCTCCTTTCCACGGTCCGATACAATTTACTGTAATACAACCATTAGCACCTATCTCTACTACTAAACTCTGCTTTGAAGGGGGTTGTGGACAGACGGGACACACACTTCAGGAATATTAGATATCACTCGATGGAAGTCTGGTACCATAAAATTACACTTTGTTAGCAAAGTAATCATTCTCACCTCTACCCCCTCCCCGCTTTAAGATGCTGGACATCACAAAAAACACTAGTGCAGGACTGCAGGAATAAAGAGGAAAACTATCAAAACAAATCCACTTTACATACATCAAGTGTGAATCTTCATAATTTAATCTCAATCGTTTTCTTTAATCACAGGGGCATTTTCTAAACAAGATGTAAAGACTGAAAAGCACAGCACATGTACCATCATTATAGAAAGTATTTGGGAAAGAAAAAGATTTGTTTGCCGGGAGTTTATAAAAAATGTCTCTAGAGATAAGCTTTATTTTTCCCTGTAAGAAAGATTTCTCTTCCACATTACTTGAATTCTATATGTTATATAGAATATTTTTGTATGTAACCATGGATTTCAAATTATACTAAGAACAAAGGCTTGAAAACACAATCTAATTAATAAATTAGCCACTTAAACATCATATGGCATGATCTGAGAAACAGTATGCATTAATCTAATTAGGAACTGTGATGTTACACATCCACAAGACCAAGATTTGCCATTTCCTGGCTTCTGAATCCTTAACTGAGCAAAGTTGACATTATTTTAAAGCCAGCCATGCTGTTAACATATTAATGAGCAAAGATCTGATTTAAGACATATTTCACCCTTTCACTGAAAATTTGGCTCATTGACTTCTTGTTTTAACACAATATAATTACTGCTTACAGGAGGATCTAGTAGATAAGAGATCAATTTGTTTAAAGTCCATGGCAGTACTGCCACTCACCTCTGTGGACAGAATTTCATCCTGAGTATGACAAATATTTTCAACAATTGTTAATAAATCAAAAGTACTCTGAAGAAGAATCTGAGTACTATAATTAAATATAATTAAATCAACTAAATTTATTTCAATCAATAAATTAAATATAATTAAATAAACTAATCTCCATGAAAGCAAAAAATACCAGCACTTGGGATCTCAGAATACTGTTGCTTTATAACCTTTTGGGAGAGGTCAGAGGGGAACATCCTTTGGCATTCTGGTTGCTACTCTAGTTCAGTTTCCCAGAAGACAAGCATTTATAGCTAATTACCAACCTCAATCATATTTGCATATCACTTTTCTTAGAACATCCTTTCAAACACTTCTTAAAAGATGAAATTCACCTTTTATTTTTAGCTTGAACTGAATACTATCAACTGTAATGTGCACTTATAAGATACGTATTTTTATGACAATGACTTGGACATTTCTGATTTTACAGATCACTGAATTAGAAGTGTGATGAAAGGATCTGACTGGACCATTGCTAATGAAAATAAGTTATCGGTTGATGTGAGTCAGCAGGTAAGGACATTCTCCATTATCTGTCATATCCATTGTCCCAAAGTGAGCGAACCATAATCTTGCGTGCCTTTTCCCTGGAGACAGGCATTCTGCTACATCCATGGCTGCACAAGAAGATCATTCACCCAGAGGCTCAAATACATTTAAACGGAGTCCTTGAGATTTCTACTCTTTAAATTCATCTTCTAATACTTTTCCTCCACTGAATGGTGGAACATGCCACTGACATTACTTCATAGGACTTCTCACTGAATAAAACGCTGCCTTTTCAGAATGACAAAACTTGTCTACAATTTTTTCCAACAGCCTAAACTGCAGTAATGTGTGCTTAAAGAACAGCTTTCCACATGTAAGAACATACTAAGCAATTTAGCAGCCTAAAGATGCTTCCTCTATAAAATCAATTTATCGTAGTTCAGCATTTGTGGGAAAATCCGTTTTTCCTGCTGTGCCACCACAATGAGATAGAAAGTGCCAGGTTCCCTTTTGACAAGCGTTTTCAAAAAAATCCAGAAGTGATAATGGTAAAGATATGAAAAGCTTTAGATGCTAAATATCTATGTAGACTTTTAATGTGTCTCGATGTAGATGATTTCAAATAAAAAGTTGGTCATGAGATGCCCTTCATCAGAATCCAAAAGTTTGGCGCAGAAAAGCCATAAAATAGAAGGTTAAACTTCTGCTCAGTTACATGAATCTGCAACTGTGGGATTCTGCATTTATGTATGCTACCATTGTACAAAAAGCATTTGGTGAGCTAGATTAAGAACTACAGTATCACATTGTCATGCCAGAGGATCAAGGAAACAGTGGTGTAAAATTCAAGATCCCTTGGCTTTCCTTCATGCGCCAGGACAAATTTGATTCAAAAGTGGAGACTTTGAAGAGTTTGAAGTATCCCAAACTACACAGCTTCAAACTTCTCTCCTAGAAATTAGCTTGATATTTGTCCTTAAGTGGAGCAACTCACAGGCCAAATTAATCTGAGGCCAAAACAGCCTTCTAGTCCTGTCCATGGAACTGTCATGATAATTAACAGGTAACAGAGAGAGGACTAGCCACAAGGAGGAAAGAGATTTCACATCTGTCTCTTGATAATTTGCTTATAACCATCTTGTTTATAGGAGCAGAAGCAGTTAGCTGATTTAGAACTAGCAGATGCAGCAAAAAAAAATTATTTTTTTTTTAAAACAGAAAAACAAAAGTATGGAAGAAAAGTTGTGACACTTGATATCTTACATTTTAAAATAACTTCATTGATATACAAGAGGAAATACCAATGAGAAAAGAACATACCCAGTTAGCACTGTAATATTAGATACCAGCCTTACAAATAACATCCTGCAGTATTTTAGGTGAAAGCAATCAAGGAAAACACTCAGTATGATCCTGTAGCTATGATTTTTTATATATTTTTATTTGGTACATAAACCAAAATTACTTTTAAAAAGGCAACACATGAGAAGCAGGGAAGGATCTCCATCTGTCAGGCTCTAACTCTAATCTAACTCTAATCATTCCCTTCTTTGAAAGAAAGAAAAAGTCTTGATAAAACAACATGTAAATCAAAGTTGTCAGACAGTGATAGCACCATCCATATGAAAAGATGCACCTTGGCAGCGTTAGTCTGTGTTGTTTTGCTCAGCCTTTCGTACTGCTGTTACTTGGTTTCCCCCATGGATAACGCTCTCCTGGGTTGCTGAAACTCCAGATACTCCTCTAACATCTCCAGTTACGAAAAGCCGCTAACATGTCCTGATCATCTAGTGGCCTCAGGTTCAGCTAAGTAGGTCATGTCAGCCCTCACTGTAGCATATGATCTGGTTGCCTTTTCTTCTATTGTAACAGGAGTGACCATACAACCAATGTTATCTAAGAAGCAGCGTTTCAGCTGACAGCACTACACACTAAAACAGTCCCTGGATGCCCTGTATTTTGGTAGGGCAAGTCATAAGGATCAAGTGGATCTCACATTTAGCATTCAGTGCAGAATTTATGGATCAAATTACGTGTTTAGGAGTGGCACTCTGACATGTTATTTCTGGACCGCAGAAATAACAACCATATGATGGACCATAGAGTAATTATGTTATAGGATGCACAAACACTTCAGTTTTAGACCAAGGTCTTTACCTTTCCTTAAGCATGTTAACATGTGATAATATTCTTTGTCAGACACTGAATCATGCTAAATATTAGTTTTACCCTTTGCTTAATGGCATCATTTACCTCTTTTCTGAGAATCTGGTCTGTCCTAGAGTATTTCCATACTTTCAACTTAGTTTGGCTTTTTTCTCTACACTTTATCTACATTAGTTCCTCTTATTCTATGATAGCATGTCTTTCTGAGGGGGTTTTGGGGGCATATTTTCAGCCCTAGAATATGTAATTTCATTCCCTGACACAATCCCATCTAGCTCACAGACATATTTAGTAAGCATGTTCCCCCGCTGCACAAGCTAAGACACAAACACCAGTCTATGTTTAATGTGACTGCGTCATATATCCTTTATTGTAACTTTAGTTACAGTGTATTGGTTTCTGCATGAATGGACAAATTTATAAGCATATAAGTTTCATTTGTGTTCAAGGTGATAATTTAGTCACTATATAGAAAGGTCTATGGAAAACTTCTCACAATTACTTTCCTCTGCTGCAGAAAATATATTTTGCTTTTTCTCAGGTATTTGCTATTATTACTTTCAGGCTTCAGCACACCTCTCACTTCTCACAATTATCTGTCCAAAAACTGGACATGGATTAAGACAGGGTTTTCTTTCATGATTTGTGAAATCTTCTGCATTATTTCTTACAAGCTTCTTTTGATTAAATTATAAGCTCCTTCTTAGGTTCAAGGACAACATTGTCCTATTTTTCTTCCAAGTTTACAGCCTGATCCCACTCTGCAGCAGGCAAATTCTCATTGCTTTTTCCACATCCCGCCAGCATCTTCTGGCAGCCTTTTCTTACCACGGTGCTCCATTATAACATGGTTTCAATTAGGGGTTCCACCAGCTTCAAAAACTGCCTACTTGAGTAAGTCTCAAATCTTTCAAAACATTTCCAAAGTTTATCCAACTTTCTCTTTGAAATCCCTCTCAGAAAGTTACTTCCACAAAGCACAGCATCATTCCCCTTTCTTTACCACAGTTTGATAACTGGATTGCATGTCATTCTACTACTAAATAAATCAATTTCCATAACTTCACTGATTTAAAGAGATTACTTTTATCCTTTATCTGCAATGATTCTTGATTAAGATACTCCAAAGTTTGTTATTCCATTCTCTTTCCCACCTCCCACTCTATTTCTACTTCCAACCCTGATAATGGTTAAAGACAACTCAGAGTCAGAACTGATACCAAAGAGGATCCTTTACTCTACCTGCAGGGAAGCTAACATTCAGAAAGAAAATCAGAGGAGAAAGTCATGTCTCTAGCCCCGCAGCTGCTAGTGTTTCAATCCAGAATGTTCCTCGCCAGTCAATACATACATAAATGCCACTTTCAAATAAACTTCCTTCAAAGAAAAGTCAGGCAGCCAGGAAAGCTAAAAAATCTGGTACATCTTTCAGGCCCCATTCCAACGCTACTAACCAGCACTGCTTATGCAGCATGAAGGACTGAATATGTCTGATTTGCCTCTGAGCAGATCTTAACCAGCTGAAGAAAGGCTTTCTGCTGGCACAAACTCCCCCACCCCACTTTGCTGGGGCCCATGCAACTGCCACCATCACACCTTCTGCAATTATACAATTCAATTTTCTTACTAAAGCTCAACAACCAATCCTTGAACGATATGCGATGCAAATTTGCTCTATTTTTTTTTTTTTAAGACTATTGCCTCCAACTTGCTCACAGGAAAAAGCACGAATGTTACTTTTTTGCTGACTTTTCACTATAAGAAGGGACGTTGAGCAGTAAGTCCATTTTACACAATGCTTTTCAACAGACAGTTGCAGCTTTTCAGCACAGAGCTGCACTTCAAATGTAGGTCAACAGAAGGTAAGACTGCATAGGAGGATCACTGCTAAGAAATGAAAGCAGACTAGATATTATTCATCAGGATTTCTGAATTCTAGGTAACTAAATATGGTGTGAAATTATAGAAAATAACGGAAGGAGCATTAAAAGGTTGTGGACTTTCAGCAAATTCCTGCTTATACAGGAATTTTTCACCATTAAAATATCTATTCTATTAAAATGTGTAGCTAGCTACTTTTTTTAATCCCTTTTAATAGTCTACTCTCATTCAAACACCTTTTTTGCTGATCTCTGAGAACTCGGTTCATCCTATTGAACAGCAACATAGAAAAGAGGCTGTCTGCTCTAGGAAACATGAAAAATATTGTCCCTTTCCCAGGGAAAAATTGCAAAATGAGAAGGATTCTCATCAGCTTTCACCTATGAACAAGTGATAGAAGTTAACCTGCATATTCTATGATTCTATTTAATTAAGCTAAGAAACCCAGTTACTAAGCACAGAATCATTGAAAACAGTGTTAAAAGCTAGATACTTAAAGGGACAGCGTGTGCCGTATCTCTACAACAGCAAAAGGACTCTGACACGTTTCTGGACACCCACACATTTTACTGCTACACTGAGGACACGCAGCTAAGCAAATGCTGCTTATGGTCAATGACTTAATGATACTGGTTCATATCCCGGACCTTCAGGCTCACTGATTAACTCCAAATATCACTATGCATCAGATTTCTATGCGTTATAAGGAAACAACAGTACCTTTTTGCCCAAATTGTTTTGGTTTTCCAGTTGAATGCTATAATCTGAGCAAGTACAACCTCTCATTATATATCTAAAATAGTAGAAAGTTAAAAAAAACATATGGATTTCCTACCTCTGAATGACACCAAGAAATACATTGTACTGGTTTAAGTACATTCTATTAAGTTCAAGTTCTCTTCCTTGTTATATTGCACTCACCCATACCGACGTGCTCACTATAAGGTATAACATGGCTAAGCCAGAACCATCAGAAAATAGCATTGGCAGGGCTTTAAAGGGGCATCTAGTCCACATCCTTGACCTAAACCAGGATCAAGAATACCTGAATCATTCTGAGATGCATGTCTGACCTCTTACATCCCCTAAGGGTCCAGAGCTTCCCCAGACAGTCTATCCCTTTGCTTCACAGCTTACAACCAGAAAGCTCATCCTGTTGTTTAACTTAAATTCTCCTCACTGCAGTGTAAGTCACAATGAGGAAAAACAGAGTAGGATGTCAAATAGTACATACATTGGATGAAGCTCTAAGCGTGAACGCTTAGCTGAGAATTTCCCACTTAACTCAGTAGGAAAACTTCATTTAATGTCATTGAAGCAGTCTTAGGGTCCATAGTCACTGCATGCAAGTCATACACTCAACATGCTTCACTCCTACTGCAGATTTGTAGGCTTCTTGTATACTTGCCAGCCTGCACTTGGCTGGCCAAAACAAAATCAAAAGTTAAAAAAAAAGGATTATGAAGATAATCAATTCCTGAGAATCTACTGAAGAAATACCTAGAATTGTTCAATAGTAAAACGGTAATATAAGTTTATGGTCCAGATAGACCTTCCTCTGAGTTCAGCTATGAGCTTCAATGCATTGTTCAAACTGAAAATAGGTCATGAAAAAAAGTTCTTCATTTAGAAATTTTTACTGGAGCAGCTCAGAATCAGAATTAATCTACTCAGACTCCAAAAGCCACTGGACAGATGCAGGGAGAGACATCCTGCATCAGTGTTTCTGGAAAGTAGACTGTTGTCAACTGGAGGTTTTTTCCATGTGAGGAGGAACAAACAATTAAATCCAAAAGGCATTTGTTGCTTCCCTTCAGGAATAACTAATTTAAATCATCATGGACAGTGAAAACTGGCAGTCCAAAAAGAACTTAACAAGCTACAGAATTTTAGCAAAAAAAGAAATTGATATACAGGCAGAACTTGGATTTTGCCTCAAAAAAAAAAAGGTAGCTAACACTGATTCTGGCAGTTTTCTTAAGTGCTTCATACTAAAGTCAGTGAAATTCTGCAGGAACCCGACGTTTGTGTACATAGTTGTTGTACACAGTTGTTGGCAGTATTTTTTGTTGGTTTTAAAGTAGAATTAGATTTACCACTATTTCCAGCTCAGTTCTTGTACAAGTTGTATGGCAACTGGGCTTACAGGGTGGAAACATAAAAACACCTACAACTTTGTATCTAGCAGCTTTAATCCACACAAAGCCAAAAATCAATTTTTAATTAGTGAAATAGCTTGAGAAATCATGTTCTTATACTATGTTTGTGATCCTGTGGAAGTTAATAGTAAAGCTACCATTGACTATGAAGTAAATAAGGTTGAACCTGGCATCCTCAGGCCCTTTCCCAACTAATTTCTCTAAAGCTGGGTCTCAATGAGCAAAAAACTGAATGTGTTTTTTTAGTGATGTTTACTCAACTGAATGGGTGGGATACGACTGAAAAGTACTGTTTAGGAGCAGGCTAGAAAATCTAAAGCCACATTAGCTGACCAAACTAAAGAGGAGACTATTTAATCATATTAAGTTCATTCAATTGAGCTCACAAGATTGAAGGACAGACTCCTATTTGCTTATGAAGACATACCCTAACTGTTTAACAGTGGCATGTCATATTAATTCACTGGAAGAGAAAGTGACAGAAACACAGCACAGAAAGCTATGACTTATATACTGTATCCAGAAAACTATTCTAGTCTGCTATACAGCCATACATTTTTTTTAATCAGCATTTCACAGTGCACAGCAAAACGCAAGCTGTGATGAATAAGGGAATCTATGGACTATTTATAATTTTGGTTCAAGACTGAATTTCCTGCGCTTTTAAAACTACAAATCTTACTTCACTCACAGAGTTAGTGGACTGCCTTTATATCTCCATTTTGGATCAGGAATTTAAAAAGTAGCAATATGACAAAAAGTAATATATTAAGATACAAATAAGAAGTAATTTAATAAAATTACTAGTAGTAGTAATACACCCCAGCAGGTAACTAAGACTCAATGTTCTTCTATTTACAGTTAAATACCCAGCAATTTTAGCAGGAAAGGCTACCTGACTTGGAGGAGAAACCTCATGTAAGAAAAAAAAAATCTTCTAGGGGATAAATATTTTAGGTAATTCAGACCAAATAAAAACAATAAATGGTGAAGAAGCAAACACAGCATACACAGGCTCCTACCATTTGCCTGGATCTGCATGTGTCCTCTACCAGCTGTACTTGCTTAGAATATCTTTTTGCAAAACAACAGAAAGACCTGTCTTTGATTTTCTCTAGTCCACTAAGAAATACACAAAACAGTAAGCAACAGCTCTGGAAAACAGCATGCTTCAGTAACTAAGACACTGTAAGGAAAGGATCAGCACTGGTCCTAGAAGCCTGAGCAATTAGACACTCCATTTCCCTACTGATGTATAGCAGAGTATGTGGAGGGTGAGTGTCGGGGTCAAAAGTGAGATACTGCTGGAACATACCTAAACCACAGTATCAAGCCCACATACATATGGATGTTAAATGCAGGAGTCTGGTGAGAATTTTGTCTGTTCACCCATCCAGTATGAAGACCTGGATATAATGCAAATAAACCTTTATCAGGAAAAAAACCAACACGCTTAAAATACTAACATTCAAGTTCAAGACTACCAAATACCTTTGGTGAAAAAAAATCAAACCAGATCCACTTCATTTAAAAAGACATTGAGGTTAAAGATCAAGTAGAAAAGACAAAACTCATGGACAACCAGAGAAAATAGTCTCTCCTTTATTTCTGTGACTGAAATCTAAGGACATGCCTTTAGAATGCAGGAATGAGAAAAAGACTGTACAAAAATTGCAAAACTACAAAGAGGAGAAGTTATGGGGCTATTCCAAAACAATCATCATGGAGGTTTTGTTTTGGGTTTTCTTAGCAAAAGAACCCTCTGAAGTAACTAGCAATTGTTACCATCAGAGACATAATACTGGGGACACTAAATGGACTATGGATTTAATTCTGTATCAGAAAATCCTGCCCTCTATCTTTCCTCTCCTTTTCCAGTACCTTTTAGAGAAAAGTGGGAACAAGTCCATAGAGGATTAATGTCACCATTAGGGTTATTTTCTCCACTTATAACTATCAGGTTAAAAAATAAATATATAAAAAGAGGAGGAGGGTCAAGAGAAAAGAAAGAACTGGCTTCTTCCCACCCCCATTTCCAATCTCAAAGAAGAGAAATTGTATCAAGTAACTGAAAACCTTTTAGAAAAGGCAGTCTGGCTCTTGAAGTGAGATGACACAACTCTTTTCCCTAAAGTCAAGGAGGACCGTGGTCAAGGCACACAGAGTTGAGCTGCCTAAGGCTTTCACCCCAGCTTTGCTACAGACATTTGTGTACTGATGCCAAGGCAATTATTTTATCTATCCATTTCTATTTATAATTCAAGCTATTCAATAGAGCCTGCTACAGGGAAGTTTCAAGTCCTGTGTCACAACAATGAACTTGCAGCAGTTGAAGAGTTAGTGTGAGATGGATGTGGGCTGGGGTTTAGAGGATACATTAAAAAAAAAAAAAAAGGAAAATTTAACTCTCACTAAGATCATTCTACTGCAGTAAAAACAGAACAGCCGAACTCCGAACTATTTAAATTAGTTATGTAAAAAAGGTATTTTTTCATCCTGCCTTAGTTCAAAGTAACACAAATCTAAAAAAAACATTTTTATGTGGGCTTTTGTACAAGGATGCATTTAATTTTGTTTTGTCAGAATGACAAGGCAAGTGCCTCTGGTTGTACCAATGCCTAAAAGGAGTCAGTTTGTTATACTAACTGTTCTAATACTGAATCAATGGATCCTACAAGACATACCATAGCATGACTTCTCTCTGTTGTTATACATCTAAACAAAAAACATGTCAACTCATATACAACCAGTACAATGGTCTCCACCTTTATTCATGATAAGCATGCACTGTTTGATAGCACAGAAATATTTTTGGTCCATCACTACTCACTGCAAGGAAGACAAACAGTCTTCCAGATGCTAGCGCTTCCTTATAATCCATTGGTCACAATTGATGCTGCTTCAAGGGAAACAGTTACAGAAGCTTGACTTCACAGAGCATCGTATAGGGATTGCTATTAAATGATAAAATACCTCTTATTTTCATACTCAAAAGATGAGAATAAAACACAGGGGTGAGAAAGTGATCCTTGTGCCAGGAGAGAGGAGGCAATTCAGAAGACAGTGATGTCATACACACCCACTTCTAGAGACTGGTTTTCCTCAGAGCCCTCGCTATACAAACAGGCCTGTAAGCCTAACGGTGTTCTAGAGTATATACATTATCACACTTCTCGACATTATTTAGCATGGCAGATTAAGACAACACGGGAGATGCAAAGCTATGAAAACTTGTACCAACGTCAGTGAGATAACTATATTAGCTCAAGCTTTAATGTGAAAATTCCTATTGTAGCATTCTTTAAACAACTGCTAATAACATTTTATAGTTCAGTCTATCCTTCATTACATTTTTCCTAAAACATATGGTACTCTTAAGGTAACAAGTCACTGTCCTTAAGCTTTAAATCGGGGTTTCTAAGTTACATGCTTAGCGGTTCAGTACCTCCTTGGGATCTACGTCTTTTCAATAATAGTAAAAACAAGGAAATAATTCTTTCTTTTATGAACTTTTAAAGTTAAATATATTTGAACTGAAGTAGTTAAGACTGCATATGTTACACAGGCTGTGTACACCACGCAATTCATCAGCATGAAAGCTATTTTATTTCCACAGCTTTAAAGACTGCTGACTCCATCACCTCCTTTTCTATTGCTGGTTAAACAACCTCCAGTGCTGTGTCTGTAAAAGATACAGTGGTACTGTACCAGATGAGGAAAACTTAAGAGATACTCCCCTCAAAATTAGCTGAAGATGCATGGTAAACAACACTTTAAAAAAAAATAAAATCTATAAATAGACATCAGGCTAATAGTTATTACATTCAATAATTTAGCATGATATGCATGACAGCTTCGACCTCCAAAATAATTTAGTGCCTTGAGCTGAGATTAAATGCAGAACATTAATTTTTCCCTCTGGTTGTCAAGCCAACCAAGAGGCCCGTCAAATCCATTTAAATAAAGCCTGCATCATGTAATAATATTAAAGGGGATAAAATATTAATATAGGTCTGTGATAGAACATTGGACAAAATAGCTGCAGTAAGGCAGCTTTAATTTACTACACCAACAATCTGTCTTTATGCTGAAAGCAGGATTTAAAGGCCCAAAGGAATACATATTTGAGTTTATATGATATGCTCATTTATAAAATGTTACTGATTTTCAATTGCTGAGAATATTTAGCATTATTGGGGGGGGGGGGGGATGGTGGTTCCCAGTGTAATCCTACTGATATAGGAAAAAAATAAGATATTGGACCAAAGTTCCCCGCACATAAGCAGATATTATTTCAGTGATAGCAGTATGGCTGTATCCATTTATTGCCAGTAATGAATCTTCTTCCTTCAGCTGGAGGATGATAAACAGCATGCAAAACTTCAATATTTTGTAATATAAAAATGGATTGAAAGGGTAGGTAGACTCCCAGACCAAAGACAAACAACTCTAAATATTTAGGCTACAGGTGCTTTACCAGAACAGTAGGTTTTATGTTGTCAGTGCAGAACTACTTAGAGAAAGAAAAGAATAGTAAGATGGAACAAATTAAAACAAGTCTGTGGAGTTTCCTGTCAAAAAAAAGAAACTTGAAACCTGCAGATTTAGACATGTTTAATTTACATGATAAATGGGATTGGCCATATTTACAGACAATATCACATACATACAGACTATATTTAATGTCACATTCTAACTCCATTGCAGTTACCCTTTTTTATTTTTTAACTTTCCAGATCATTTACTTTTCTAAAGTTGGGATCCCAATAAGAATGCAAACTTAAAAATTTATCCCGTGTCAGCCAAATTCAGACATAATCCTGCACATTGCAAGTTTGCAAAAGCATTGCTGATAACCGTCAAAACCTGGATCAAGGCCTGAGTTCCTATTTAAGAATAGTTTTCTCTTTATTAGCAATAAATATTTTTATTAGTGTTGTTCATACGATGGTGTGCCTCTGTATAATGCAAAATCTTGTTTCCTAGAAGAACTGAAAGATTAAACAGTAAAGTCCTGATCTTAATGCACTTAATTGCAAATGTGGGGCTGCAGTGAGGTCAATGTAATCATGCACACAATTACAACACAGTCACACAACTATGACAAAAATGTGGAACTCACAGCAATGGAAGACCTACAAAAAAAAACAGCAAGAGGGCAAATGAAAAAAATGAACTATACAGAGAATACTTCAGATAAAACATGGATAGGCTCTGCGTTAGCTCTAAAGAAACCAGCATGGAGCAGGATATGCAAAGCAGGTAAGGGAAAGTGTTGAGATTTACCAATGCAGAGTGCGCACAGGAGGATATCTGGGTGGGCTGGGAACTCTACTTGTGGGATGGCTCCAAGTTATCTCCCAAACACGATGAAGTTTCTTGCACAAAGCCTGTCCATCAAGCCTAGTCAAGTTTGTTAGTTATGTTTAACTGAAAATTAGTAACTTTAAGAGACTAAAACATTGGGGGCTCTAGTATTCCTTAAACAACACATTCAATGCAAGCTCATTCAGTCTTAACATTACAGGTTCTGAACCGATAGATGAGACAGCTCAGGGTAAGCCGAATAACTGACAAATTCTTAGTGGGCATGCCTAAATGGCTGTTGTAGAACGTTCCTGATGAGTATTTCACTAGATATGTCATAGCCTGTATCAGTTCTCATACCAGCTTTTTTTTTTTTTTACCGCTCATCCACACTGCTCACAACACGTGGCTTTCATATGCCATATCCATGCCACAAACCCCTCAACAAATCCTTTCTCACACACAGGAAGAATGTAAGATAAGTGGCTCGCTATGAGCAAGGGAAAACAGATTATTTACGCCTGAGCTGATCGAAGTTAAAATTTGGATCGAAACTACCAAATGAGGTCTAGATTATACTAACCTTAGGGCTGCAAGACAAAAGCAGTTACAACTTTGACTCCATGTTCCTCTAATGAAGGAAAGGCTTGACACTATTACATTTCGGAAAGTATTGATCTGCTAGAAAACCACCCCCTTCCCACTGTTTTCATGGGAGGGAGAAGGTATAGGTTATAATTTACTAAGAATCCTCCTTGAAGTTACAAAATAGCATTTCAGCAGAAGACGCATTGCTGCTTATAGAGAGTAGAGTGAAACTAAATAACCTGAATCCATTTTTCAAAGCAATCGTAGTTCCCATTTCAAGGCTGATGGAACTGATAAATATTGAGCAAAGTGTAAAAAACACAGAAGTTTTAAAGTCAACAGAGATGTGTTGGGGCTTGCTATTTGTTTGCTGATAACATTCCTTTTTTTTTTTTTTAAGCTGACTGTCCTTTTTTGTTGCCCACCTATATTTCACATATTTATCCTTTTCTAGCACTTTGCATCTTTAACAATTACATTAAAATTAAGGAGGTTGTTGAACATAAAAGGTGCTATAGTCATTTGGTGTCAGATATGCAGAAAGAAAAAACCTAGTAATTAAAGAGAAAGGAATGCAGATGATACCTAGGAAAAACTACCCATAATGCACCAGAAAAAAACCCAGAAAGAAAAAAAAAGTCAAGGACCAATGTAAAGATTTCTAAGCTTTCAGATACTATGTTTAGGGCAGAGGAAAGTCACGTATTCACCACAGAACGACCTCAACCTTCTCCAAACGCTTACTTCACCCTCGCATGCTCTGAGGCAGAATCCTTTTTATAGCTACTTTTAACATTATCTGACCCTGCATTACACATTTTAACTCTTCTGTAAAGACCACAACATACCTAAAAAAAAATTTTTTTACAGAACCACTTGCTTGTCAATTTGACTTCATCACTGACCAATATGTGGGAAGGATACTTCTAGTTTTCAGGGAAAGTTCTAGTTAGCATTTTTTTCACTGTGAGAATATTTAACAGTTCCACTTTGACTGAGCTTACATTTGAACATCAGTGCTTGATCTCCAGGACTGCTCTCCCAATCCCAATGCTATGCAAGAAGAGCACAAAGCTGCACAGTGTTTCCCAGCATATCTCAGTTCGCACCCAGAGACAGTGCCAAGTTGTGTGCCCAAAAGCCACCAAAAAAGGACTGGAAGAACAGAACCACAAGTTGCAACACGCAGCACTTTGGCTGTACAGAGCATGGAATCAGCAAACTGCAGTAAATTATCTGGTGAAAGATTATGGGTTTAGTCTCAAAGTTTAGCAAATTCTTGAGTTTACATTTTTTATAACAAACTCCTGAAGTACTCAGTCTTGCAACATTTACAGAAGATACAGAATTATTTTTCTGCACCTTATTTTGGAAGGTGTGAAATAGGTCTTGGCTTGCTCTATATCCTGGATGATTTCTATGCATTTTAGTTTGTCTAATTCAGATGTGACGCCAGGTTCATCATTAGGGCACCTCCACACATTAGTAGTACTGTTGACATGTTGCTATTCCTTTTTTCTTAGAGGTAGGTCAGGAGCACACATTTAGAATTTCTTTTTATTATACACTGACACTGGAAAAATAAAGATAAGTGAGTTTTATACTAGGATGCTGAAGGTAGTGAATCTGCACCTGTCCAAAACCATGTCAGCACTAAAACACATCAACTGTCCTCTTAAGAGATTTGATGTTTTTGTCATGATCTATTGCAGAATTTTATGTCACTTGGATACTACAGCAAAAGAGTGCCTCCTTGGACTCATTGCTGCTAGGTGCTTTGAAGAGAAGAATCAGAACCTTGAATATGACCTCATGTCAGAGGGGTACATAGGACAGTATTTTCAGGCAAAGAGCTCACATCATTATATGACACCAAAGGAAACAGCTACTACAAGTCATACAGCTGAAACTTTTCTGAGCATACCTGGAAGCAGCAGCCATCCTGTCATTACCCTTTCTTCTATTCTCCTCTTCACTACGAAATTAAATCCTAAGAGGCTTGGAACTGGCAGAAAGCCAAGACCAACTTCAAGTGGAGCAGCTGGGAGCCACATCGCTTGGATTCATATAAGGCCAGCACAGATAATCTGTCCATCCTGGGGAGGGGATGAGCAGGAAATCAGAAAATCCCTCTATTCTGAAGGCAGAAAGGAAAGGCAGAAAGTAATAGCTTTATCTGTAACTTTAGGGTTGTTTAGCCTGGAGAAGAGGAGGCTGAGGGGAGACCTCATCGCGCTCTACAACTACCTGAAAGGAGGTGGTAGTGAGGTGGGTGTCGGTCTCTTCTCCCAAGTAACTAGCGATAGGACGAGAGGAAATGGCCTCAAGTTGCGCCAGGGGAGGTTTAGATTGGATGTAAGGAAAAATGTCTTGACTGAAAGAGTGGTTAAACATTGGAACAGGCTGCCCAGGGAAGTGGTGGAGTCCCCATGGCTGGAAGCATTTAAAAGACGTGTAGATGAGGCACTTAGGGACCTGGTTTAGTGGGCATGGTGGGGTTGGGTTGACGATTGGACTCGATGATCTTAGAGGTCTTTTCCAACCTCAATGATTCTATGATTTAATTAGTATCACCAGATGTAAATAATCATTTAATTTACCCCATACATGTAACCCTGGGCTAAGGAAACAACAAAACACAGGTGAGCACAGCAAGATACTCCTGTGTCTAGCAATGAAATGAACCACTCCGGATCATTTTTAGAAATTTCTACTATTTAATTGTCATAGAACATCAAGTTTTATTAAATACTGTTCAGGTTACCGGAGCAAAGTCTCTGCTTTGGAGAAGTGGCAGGATCTGAGACAGAAGCACTGAAGAACAAGAATAGCAATAACAGAGAGAAGCTGACACAAGCGAACCAGAACAGCACTCCACATGTGGAGACATGTCTTGTTTCTAGCTAATCCTCCATTTTTCTGACAACAAATAATGATCTAAACTGAACTTCCAAACTGAACTGCTTGAGGCTGACGCACACCTGCTGATCAGTTTCTAAACATCTCCCTTAGGCCCTGATTCACCAAACGATTTCAATATCTGCATGATATTAATCAAGGAATTATTCCAATAGCTGAAGTCGTACACATTAAATATCTTCAGAAAAGGTCAGTAACAGATACCAAATTATTCTAGCTGTCACAATTTCATAATGCCACCAATACAAAACCGGTGTCAATCACTTACGATCCTCAAATGAGTGCTTTCCCCAGATGTACTATAGAAAGAATTACAGCATACGTGACAGTAAAACTTAAGAAAGGATGGCTAACCACCCCTTGGTCCTAAAATGGAAGGGAACATTTATTGAGTACAGGGACTTTAAGACAACTGAGCCCTTTGAATATTTATTTTAGTGCAGCGGAAAAGCTCTACCTACTCCACACTTCAGAAAAACTCAAAATCTACTGTTACCCACACTAACCTTCACATATTTCCATAATATAACTAATTTACTAAGTTACTATTGTAAACTTTGCAAACACACACTCACTTTAAGGAGCATAACTTCAGATATTTTGAATCAGTCCTATTCTTGAGTTTTTCAGTAAGAAACCTGTTGGACCAAATACACTTCCCTAAATATACCCTGATGTTACATGTTCTTATAGTCCAAGCAATTACACTGTTATCAGACATGCAGTCTTGGGCAGAAGGAGACAGATGCTGTTTCATGCTAATTTATTAATTGATTAGACTACTCGGAAGCATTAGGACTTTTGGTTCTCCTTACCAAATGAAAAAAATTGCTCTGCTTCAATTTCTGCACAGGCAGTAGCAGAAAAGAGAAATGGTGCACTTTCAAACTTCCCCTAGGTACAGCACTTCACTTAGAGATACATCACAAAGGTTTTGTAGAAAACATACCCCTTTTGGTTTTTTCCACCTTAGGTATAGATTTGTTAAGTGTTACTGAGCCCAGCAATTTTGTCCTCAAAATTATATTACATACAACAGACTGGATATCATATATGTGGATAATTTAAGTCATAAGGTGTTTTCCCATTGCTTACTACTTGCAACTGATTGGCACCATCTACTAAGAGAGATTCCACTCTGTAGACTCCATACATAACATTTTCAGTTCACACAATATTTTCAGTTTCCTGTCTTCTCTTCCTTTCTGTTCATTTCTTTAATGAGACATTAATACACCTTGGCTAAAGTATGCAGTAAATGAAATCCAGGCTTTTAAGTGTTTTATACACCTTCAGAATACTGCATACTCATTTGGTGTCTGTGGAAAAGCAATGTTGCTTTGACTCCCTTAAAATAGCAGATCCTTCTAAGTAAAGACTTACAACCTCCGAATTGCTTTCCTGACAAAAAAGGCCTGGTTTCATCTAACATCCTGCTTTTAGTGCAAATGCAGATCATCCTCCCTTTCATTTTGCACTTTTTTTTTTTAAACCAGTTAGCCCATTCATCTTTTCTTGGAATACAATCAAGATCAGGAAAGGCTTTTCGTCTGTTGCAACTGATGAGTTAAGGGGAACAATTATACCACCCTGTGAATATTGTAAGCAATCAAATTGCCTCACAGCTAAACAGAGACCAAAAAAAAGAATTGTAGGTTACAAAACTGGGCATAATAAAATATGGCCTCTGATCTATATACAGTGGCCAAGGGGACTCTGTCACACTAGTTTCATAGCCAGCAACTCCCTAAAGCATAAAAACACACTCAAGACCCTGCCGTAAATATTTTTTAAAACAAAGGAAAGCTAATAATAGGTAATGAGAAAATATGTCCTATAACATGTCTTGCATTGGTGTTTAATGCACTCATCTGGAATGCAGAAAATCCAGTGCAAGTTTCTGCTTCACATCTTACACAGCCAGTTTTGACCCTCCATCAAACCACAGGGTCACATATCAAATGTGAATGTTAAAATCTTTAAACTACCCTACGGTAGGGGATTTGGCCAAAATACATTGAGTTCAAGAATCCTACTTCAGGGAACCTCAGGCTTCAGTCTCAGCTACAGTAGTGCAAGGCCTGAGGAGTCGAATCAGCCCTCTAGACATGACTGACAGCAGAAACACAAGAACCTACAGGGTAGGATGGCAGCTGAGCAACAGCCCCTAACTGGTGGACTCTGACCCAATACATCTAGGGATCTGGCTGTTTCAAACCATTTCAATGAGATATTCAATCATATAGCAATCCATGATTTCACTGAGAGAGTCAAAAGACTCCTTTCCGAAGAGGCTATTCTGGAAGGTATCCAGTTGCGCATCCCAAAACTGCCCTTCAAACTAAACCCACAACAATAAGTGGGGAAACAGTCAGGGGATTCACTCAAAACGACGTCCTCTCCAAACAAAAATGATATTGTAGCACAGCCTGCCAGAATTAGCTCCTAAATTTTCTGACCTTTCCATTTTTACCAACCTATAAAATGGGGGTAGTCATTCTGCCAACCTGCGAGGAAAGAGTAATTAATGCTTGTGACATTATGGAAGCGGGAGAAAAACAACTCTAAAAATACATTTCTTTTACCCATAGATATGGGGGCATTTCCTGCATTCTCATAGCTTTTCCTTTTATTAAGAAAACTATGAAGTTGCAGTACTTTTCAGTAAGTATGACTGTTTCAGTCATATCAGTTACAATTTTAATAGCAACTCTAACAGTTATAGCTCTTCTAAAAACATGACTTGCCTTTTTTTTTTTAAAGGTAATTTTCTGCTTAAAGCAGCCCATCTTGACCATAAAACAAACAAGTCTGAGCAGAAATTAATGACACCTGTTTCATTTGTGTCTCATGCCTGATTGATATTAACTGCATTATAATGAAGTAAGGCAAGGTTTATACAGAGTGGCAATACCTTATTAGATCAACTGACACCACTGAAAGAGTGGCAGAGTTTTGAGCACACAAGCCTTTTTCAGATCTCCACAATTCTAAAAAGTATAAGCTCACCCCTTATTAGACAGTAGAGAATCCAAGAAGAAAAGCATGTTTTACTGGGGATTACATCCTCATTATTAATAATTTCCCTTTGAGAATTCTGTGGTAACCAATATGGCTGAGTTGATACTGTGAACCCTCAGTTCCCTGGAACATAAAAGGATGTTTTCTCTGCTTAGCTACTTTGAAGAAATTTGAAGGCAATCATTACCTGCTAGCTCCTCACCCTGTCAAACAATGCAGTCAAAGTTCTTGTTACTTTAGGACTGCAGGTCAAAGAAAACCCCATACAATCCCCAGACAGACAGGAAAAAGTAGTCAAGACTGGATTTATTACCACTAATATAATTCAAAAGTGTTACTGCTTGTAACATTTCCAAGTCAATTATGGAATTAGAATCTGTACCGAAGCATATAAATTTTCACATCTCAAATTACCATTCAGATATTACAAGCATGTAAAAAACAATCTACAGTGTAATGCAGTTTGTTCTTAATATCGACGGAAAATAGTAACTAAAATCAGTGGTAAACTTTGGAATACAATAATTCTATAGACAGTTGAGTCTGATTCTGTACTGTTAAATCAGCAAACGAGATTTCTTTTTTTTTTTTCTGGCTGAGTAAGGACTGCAGGATTCAGTTCTTTGCCACCTAAAGTGGCATTTTGAAAAATGATGTTAGTTTGGTTTGCAACCTCAGCTGACATAGGGAAAATGCTAAGATGAATTGCTAACATTTCTGCATGAGCTCTGGACAGGATGATGCAATATGCTGAAACAACCCAAACAACGGGAAGTGGCACAGGAGCAAACAAACAGCAAAAGCAGCCCCTGTAGTCCATGAGTGATTAACTGCCTGCTCTGATAAAACGGGCAAACCCTTTCAGTGCCAGGTGGTTATTTACTTTAGAAACAAAATCCAAAACTTAATACTCTTGAACAGAGCCTGCCTTATCTTCATTGCTGCAGTCTATGAGAATAGGTATGCCTGCAAAGCACAATGCTAGATAAATGGGGAAGCTGCAGCATGATCATGCAAGGAAAAAAGTACGTGAAAGATTTCAACATGATTTCCAATGCTGCCAGCTGGATCAAGCAAACAGCAGCAAATAGGTAGATTTCTCCTTAGAATATCTAAGTTGAGGGAAGCAAGCTGGAAAAGGAATTTGTTTCCTTTTATCTTTTCATGATGCAGATTTAACTATCATCAGTAGACACTGGGACAAACATAACAACCCTCCTGCCAGATCACAAACAAGGAGAATGGTCTTGAAAGAACCAAAGGGTGTCAACAGGGGATGAAACAGAGAATCAAGGCAAAAACACCAATGACCATGAGTTGATTTGTAGGGTTGAAAGAAAAACAGAAGCTCTGGCACAGAACAAGTCGGTATATACAGAAGGAAGACAAAAATTTAGATTTACAGAAAACTTCGACTGGCAGGAAGTTAAAAGGCAACATCATTGTTTATCCAATATCCACTTTTAGTGGTCAGATTAGGTGCACTTTCACCTAATCACGGTAAGTGAAAAAAATTTTCTCCAAAGTTTTTCAAACAGGACTGGAAATCTTAGAACTAAGCCATGATACATCCTTCCTAAAAATGTTCCAAAGATAAGTTTTGTTCTTACGTGCAGTGGAACCTGTATTGTCTGTGTTTTCCCAGCACTTTAACTAACCTTCAGGGAACACAGGACTTAACCTTGCCCCACTTGTTTCACACAAATTAAACAAACAATTCAGAGTTCAATTTGCTGTTGGGTGTTAAACAAAATTAAAATAAACAAAAGGAAAACAGTGAGGCATTATTAATTATGTGAAATATGAGTTGCAGCTCTTGGATTTACACTTCAGCTATAAAAACAAATTCCTGTAGTAGTATTATAGTAAGTACTCTTGTGCCACTAAATAGGAATTTATGTATCTCCTCATGTGTTGAAAAAGGACCACATTGTACCTCCAGTGGTCTCACAAAAAAGCACGAAAATTCCAGATTATGGACAAGAAGCCAGTTAGGCAAAGAGGCCTTCATTATTCAGGGTGTCTATTCAGGGTCTCACTTAACCCCCTTCCTACAATACATCTTCCACAATCCCAAAGCAAAACATTGTGACAGTGTAAAGAGGTTTTTTTTCCCGTCATCACAGGAAAGAACATAATCAAGAAATCAAGCAAGAAGACAAAAAGGCATGAGTGGAAAATAGCTTTCTGGTCTTTCACATGTGTTTCAGCACTACAGATATTTCATGTAATTTTTTAATGCCACATTTAGAGTTGACAATGGCAACTAATAGAAATTAGGTCTCCTCTCCACATCAGATGGATTCAAGCAGATCAGTAGACAGGTACCTCATGTCCTCATAAAATGTTTCAATTGAATGAACTGGTAAATGAGTACAGACTGAAGCAGCTCCGATAACTGATGAACTAAAAGCTCAGACAGTTTGAGGCCTGGTAGGTTTTGTATAAGTGCAACACATCACTATTGCTACCAGCCAACTCTGTCTAAATCAATACGAATAGGGAGCTGGGCTCCATGGCACACCAAATATCCTACTTCCTTCATCATACAGATGGTGGATCTTGCCAGAAAGGCTTCTCAGTTTCCTTGCTCAGAAAGTATTCCCACATCCACAAGTTTCAGATGCATTCTTTAATGAGGTATTGGTCCCTTAAGCCAGCAAACCAGAAAGCTCCAACTAACGGACCTACATTTGCAACCCTGCCCTTATATTTTACTTTTATATTGCCTAGCCACCATGCACCATTCCTACTTCACTACTACTCTCCCTTACATTATCCCTGTTTCCACTGCCTTAATACAGATGCAGTGTTAATCATTCGAGATTACTTCCCCCCTCCTTAATAGTACACTGTCCCATCTAGTAAGGGGTATCCCAACTTTCCTAGTACTGCTCCTTTTCTGTCCACTTCACTTCCCTAAAAGTGAACAAAAGCACTGTAAAGCCACTTTGTTAACTGAAAACACAATCCTTTCACAATTGCTATGAGGCTGCCTTGCCCCATCATCTCTCAAGCATTTTCAGGATACAGCTTTATAAAGCAAGCATCACTTAAGTGTTGTGGAGATCACTTGAGTAGCTGGGAGAACTGTCTGGCTGGTCAAGCTGTTTCAGATTTTGCCCAGTCACTACCTTATCAGGAGACTCAATAGCCTAGGACTGGTTTTTTTCCAATCCCTCCATCTACCTGATCCTAGATTAACAACTCAGCTGGGCCTCTGGTATCTGGCTAATGATTTGCAGTGCTTCACTCCTCCTGAGAGCCCAGGACAGAAGAGGAAGGCATAGGGAGATGAGAGAACTGCAGTGGCAAATGGGGGAACTGAGGCTTAAAAACAGAACAACAGTTGTCAGTGACACAGTGGATGCACATTATTTATCTTCATCATCTACAAACTCTCAGAGCCCATCTGCTGGAAATGTTGCAATGGGCCCAAGTAGCAAACTGGATCAAGATCCAAACCTCCCAGTACCATTTGTCTATCCAGAAGACTTCAGTCTTTAGACTGTGCTTTAAAAAGATAAGGAGTCTTTCTGAAGTCCTTTCCTTCTACCAAGCACACCCACATCAATCAAAATAAAGCAATCCATCTCTCATGGTCTGAATGCAACTTGAAACATACCACTCAGAACATCAATCACTAATATAGCTCCACAGCTCCACTTCTAACACTATCATCAAAAACATTTTTTTTCATAGGGTGTAGTTTTAAAGAGCTAGTAACGACTGCATTCCCTGTTCTCATTAACAGGTTTGTATAACTAATTCTAAATCTGTACACGACCTGGAAGAATATATTTAAACTCAATGATATCCAGAAAGCCTTTCTTGCCAGAAAAGGAGGCTCAGGCACAGGGTGAATACATTGTGGATTTACACCAATGAGATATAGGGCTAGCTGAGGTCCACCTCCTCGGGAAGCACATTCCCAAAGTGTCACTTTTATCAATTTATTACAATGCAACTTCACCTGCCAAAGAAACAGGCCAGAAGAGAGATGCTCATAACCAGGCCAATGATTAGAACCGAAAAGCATCAGAAGCACGAAGGGTGAAATCCTCTCTGGTAAAGGAGATAAGGGGAATATCTGCATGAAGAATCTTCAGTATTAATTTTAGAAAGACACATCTGAGGACCAAGATTGTCCAGGAGATGGTATCTCAGCTCTGGAGAACCACGGGAGACAGCCTGGGAGCAGCTTGATTTGGCAGCCTGCTAGCTGAAACAAATAAAAGGAACACTTCAGAGTTAATCCTGAGTCACAGGTAGCTTCTAGACAAAATATTTTTTGTGCTCTGAATCTATCCCAACATATAGGGACCGAGAAGAGCTTTGCAAGGTGCTATAGAGTGGCATGCAAGCCCCCAACACTCCAGCCCTGAGGAAGGGGAGATCTTGAACAGGTGCCACAATTGCAGGATCTGGCACCTCAGGGAGGGTCGTCACCATTCAGTGGTAACCCTGCACTGTAAAGATCAGAGAAAGACATCTTTCAGTGACAGGAACAAATCAGTCTCCTTTAGCACTGAGCAGCAGAGTGGGAAAAGGGATTAAGGAAGAAGATTAAATTGCAACATCAATATTTAAAATAAAGCACACCTCTGCTTCCTCTGGACATTGTATCTCTCAATTAGCAAGCTATGAATGAGACACCAGTGGAAAGTGAACCATCCTATGACAGCAAAGATACAGGGCCACAAATGCAAATTCACAGAAGTCACAGAAAATTAAGGATAAATCATTTAATCAGTTCTCTGCTACAGCTTCCTTACTTGAAAGGACTGATGAGGTGAAAATCCATCCCTCAGAGGTACTGAGCACCTCTGGGATCAAAAAGGGCTGAGGACAACATGGATTGCAATTAACTTCCGACATCACTGTCTCTGTAGAAGCAGCTTTAATTTATGCCAATATTGAAAATGGTTACATTGTTCTTGTATAGGAATACAATGCTGAATCTTTTCAAGGTTGGTTTGATATGAACAGTATCTCTGTAATGGAGCTTCTGAGCATCAGAATGACTTTTGCCATTTCTCAAAGCTGCGTGATAACAAAAGGTCACTGGCTGGCTCCAGTTCCCTTGTATTTAGCAAAATAATGTGGTTCAGAACAGAAAGGCTCAACTTAAAGGTCACAACAAAATCTATTTTTCTCCACTGCATTATACAGAATATTTCCTTAGAGTCATATTCCATCCTACAGCAGACTGAGCAGGTTTCAAAATGAACCTAGGTAAAACATTGTACATGCCATTTTCTAAACACTATCACTTTTTTCTTTTTTGGAGGGGGGGAGGGAGTGGGTAGTGGGGAGGCAAAACTTAGTAACTCCAAAAAAAATGTTGATGGAAAAGTACAAGAACACTTAAGGATGCTAAATGCAACAGCAAACTGAATTAACACCTGTGAAAGTCAGCTGTCATGAACTTAAAAGCTTTAGGAAGCAATTCTTATATCCCTGCCTGGACTATTCTTAATAAAAAGCAATCAATGGTGATAAAAGGCGTTACTGCATCATCTGTTTCCAGGCCTAAACGAATTTTCCAGATGCAAAAGCTATACCAGACAAAACCAGACTTTTTTGGCTTTTTGCTTATCTTCTCATTTAAAAGAGCACTGGAGTGTGAGGTTCAGACTATTCCTTTTGTTCTGTTTTTGTTTCTTTGGGATCAATTCTGAGTAACAAACTCAAGAGGAGAATTACTAGATGGTTTTCTACTGAGTGAGAATTAGCATAGACCTTTATTGCCTAGAGGAAGCTTAGAGAGCGATGATGCCATCTATGGCTACTGAAGAGGGAGACATGGGATAAATCCTTCTCCCACGTTTTTTTCCTAGTACTTTTGAAAAGGTTGTCACCCACAGAATGCTGTAACAATGCAACTTAGTGAATATAAGGGGTGCAGCTCGATTTTAGACAAGGAAATGGATGGAGAAGCTCTTTGAATCCTTCCAGTTTACAGACATCCTGTGAAGTTCACCTTTTTGCTTCTGTTTACTTCCCCAAGTTTCAGATACATTATAAAACACTAAATAAAGCCCAAAAGCTGATATATAGGATGTATGAAAGATCTTTTCTCATCTTCATTTGCATAGAGGCTTCTCCCTCCTCTCATCCTTTAAAATAAATGTTTGACATGGATTGTGATTCAGTACCTTCTTTGGGGTGGGGGCAGAGGAAGTCACACCAGAGTGATAAAAAGAGCAAAAAAGAGGCACGCTAAGAAGATTCAGATAAAACAGCGCAAAGGTGGTTTTTTCTTCATGTCTGGTAAAGATAAAACACCTCTTATTAAGAAGCAATGACCTTTACAAGCAGTAACCTTATATACAAAATATTTCCGGGCAAATTTAATCAGCAGGATAACTGAAAGTTTATACAGCAAAAAGCCTGTTAGTCAAGGATGTAATTTTACTGCAGAAGAATCAAAGCATATGTCTGAATTGTCACCTTTCTTAACCAAATTAAAAAAACAACTGTAGCTTTTGCTATGGACATGTAACATTATAAACTCACACCAAAGAGTGAGAGCACTAATGCATAGCACTACTGCATGTAGAAGACTGCAAAATAAGAGCTACATGACCAGCCTGTAACTGAACAAGAATGTACACTTGATTTTTACTTTGTATCCTTAATATGTATAGAAGCAAGAATCTAACCTAGAGTTATCTTGGAATAAGTGTAAATGGTATAAAAGAAATCAAGTTTAGCTCCATACAGGACATTTTAGCTTGCCTGGGTTTTTGTTTCCAATTTGTTTGAAGGAAACTATTACTGTTGAAAACAGAAAAAGCACCTGGTATTCCCACTTCCAAGGTGAGAAATAAATAACATTAAAGCTTTTCTTCCTTGAATCTTTTACAGGTTTCATTTTATGGGCATCAACAGTTCTTATTCAAAAACAAATCTTCTAGTAGTAACCTGACTAGAAATATGTGTGACTACAAATTTGGACATATTTCTCCCTTTCTAGCTGAATTAGCAGCCAACCTACTCAAACGTACATAAAAAATTTTTGCTCACTTGAAGATTTTGAGAAATCAAGCAATTACTATACTTGCGATCAACTAATCTTTTTTTCCCCATCTTTAGAAGGTTGATCTTTGTTTACCTATGAAATTAAGCTTCCAGATAACAGCCAGGTTTAAAACATGATGGAGATGGGAAATCTGAGCACTAACAACAGAACTGTCCTGCTAAAAGCAGTGAGAGGCTTTTGTCATGCAGATTTCTCCTCAGCTATAACGTATACACAGTTTGGGTCTCTTTAAGGAAGATGAATTGAAAAGCAAATATTTTTCTTCCTCCTCACACTTATAAAGGATCAGCAAAAACCGATTGGCCTCTTTTTACATGCACACTTCGTACTCAGCTCTATTTAGCATCATGCCATCTGGGCCTAATTTTTTTTTCCTTCTGACATCAGCAAGCTTCATAATGCAAAGCAAATTTCTTTTAATGCTAAGGCTAGATCAAGAAGAACGAGCAGGCCAGCATGTTTTTCCACATTTACACAGCCAGATGAACTCCTACTCACCTTCACCACATGCTACTGAAGAGTCAAGATTTTCCTACAGAGGCTCAATGTCTTACAAGAAAAAATGGATGCAATATTTAGGCATTGTTGTACTGTTAACAGGTGGTAACTTTCAAACTCAGCAACTGTCAGCAAGTGGATTGTCCCAGCTCCTTGGATATTTACACAGAGTAACCTATTCCCTTCACAGATATTTTTTTTTTTAATAGATGCTACTGAAGAGTCAAGATTTTCCTACAGAGGCTCAATGTCTTACAAGAAAAAATGGATGCAATATTTAGGCATTGTTGTACTGTTAACAGGTGGTAACTTTCAAACTCAGCAACTGTCAGCAAGTGGATTGTCCCAGCTCCTTGGATATTTACACAGAGTAACCTATTCCCTTCACAGATATATTTTTTTTTAATACGTAAACAGAGACAAAGTTTAGATCCCAGCCGTACCTATACACCACTACACAAGACTTCTTCCATCCTGTCTCCTAATCAGCACTGCTTATCAGCATTTGTGTGATAAGCATCACACAATGTGTGACGCTCACATGTGTGAGCATCTCATAAGAGAAAGGTGCCAGCAATACACATTCATGTTGCCAAGCCGTGAGCTTCTGATAAAGCTCTGCCAGCTTCCAAGGTAATAGTGTCCTTGATTATTGCTTGAAGTTTGTTTTCACATACAGAACAGACTTACGAAGACAATATTTAAGATCTTCCTTTCCCTTCATCATAAGATTTTTTTCAGTTGCTTATAACTTTGCACATACTTTAACTGCTCAGGTTGAAGCCTGCAATCTTGTCTGAATGGGTAAAAGATACTTTTTTTATTATTATTTCAAGCAAAACAATGCAATCACATCCTGAAGATGCCTTCCCCACGTCAAAAAATTGACACATTAATACTCAAAATCTCAAGCACACACATGATCTGCAGCCAAGACTTGCTATAACACAGCAACAGGCCACTAAGACAAATATACAGCTTTTGTCTCCATCATTTGTGCACTCTGAAGATAAAGATTTGCCAGAGATTCAGTGCCAAAACTTTGACAGGTGCCACTTGCACCGATCTAGTTCGGCATACAGCTGATCGGGAATTTCTTTATAATTGTAGCTGTGAGCCGCAGTGAAGCCAAGAACCAGAATTGAGAACTTTGACTGACTGAACCAGCACTTACAGAAACACCTTCGTGCATACTCCTGCTGTGGAATAAATGTGTGAGCTGAGGGTTGGCTATCTGAAAAAAACAATAACAAAACACACCCCATCCTTTAGCAGCATGTGTGAAAGGTCAAAGTTTTACACCGAGGGAGGCCTGTCATCTCTTCCCTTTTTTATTGAAAGAGATTTATCTTCAACAATCCCACTCATAAGATGTCAAGAGAAAGGCAATCACTCTCAAAGGTCAGTCCCGAGCCCTTCTGTTTAAACTACTGAAGACAGAGCTGCAAACTGCACCTTTCACAGTCAGCAGTGTGGAGCTTGGAAAAAGACTGCATACTGTACGAGAAAAAAGTTCCCAAAGGCACCATGTCTATTTGATATGGTCTAGATACCAAAACTAGCATATTTCTATACACCATTCTTGTAGTTTTGAAGCAGTTTACTCTAGAAAGTACTTTCTCATTAAATTTCTCACTATGTGGTACATGTAAGGTTTGAGTAGCAAGCAAAAACACAGCCTCCTTGTTCCGTTAAATCATTCTCTCAACGCATGCTACAAAGAGTTCTTCCCAACACTAAACAATCATACTGTGATACTTCAACAATTTCTAGAGCACTATTAATAATGTAGCAGCACTCTGCATTCTACAGCACTACGGCTTTTCTTTGAGTATTTTATCTTTTCTTAGTGGTATGCTAGCTTTGCTAATATGCACATGATTTATGAGATTTCTGAAAAGAAATAGCTTTCCTTCCTGAAAACAAGGTCTGCAGAAAGACATGCATTTTATTCCAACAGTAATTCAGATTATACACCTCTTTCTTGACCAAATAAGCATTCTCTGCTCCCTACTTTTCAGTAGAGATTTTGATCTGTTCAAGCCAGAAACAAATTATCTGAAAGATTCACTCTTAGCCCCTAATGTTTTACAGTTTTAGTCCTTGCCCTTGTTAAAAACTGGGGATTAGTGAGAAACATACCAAAACACCTACAGGAAGGTAAAAATTACTACCAACACAAGTTTTTGTGCACTGCAAAGTGTTATCAAAGAAAACTGTTAAATATTTAAAATGATAGGATATTTGTTGAGCATTAAAAGTGAAGAGCAGTGTGCAAAGAGGAGGATGGATCTTAACCGACTTATTTCATGACTGATGGAGCTGCTGTGAATATGGCCTGGAGTTCTTCTATCCATTGCAATGTCAAGGTTAAAAGCACAAACTATCAGCTGCAAAATATGTACTAAGCAAATTGACAATGCATTTCAAATGGAGTCATTCTTTACTTGCCCTGGAATGTTACTCAAGCAGGAATGACTGCTTCTAAGATTTATATCTGCAAATACCAGTATTTGTAGCAATCCAAAAGTGGGAATGATACAAGGACAGTTGTATCAACATAATGCCATGTAAAATTATCACAGCCACAACAGTTCTGAATACCTGGAGCACATTAAAATTACTAGTGAAGTGGCTGTCATCTTTGGCATACAACTAACTGAGAAACAGCAAAGAAACAGATTGCTTATGTCTTCACATTTTCAGATATGTATTGATAAAAATAGGGCCATTATGGAATCCAAGTTTACAAACATTTTAATAGTAAGCTTTTAAGGAGGAAAATGACCCATTTAAAACAAAGAGAAAAACACAGAGTTAAAGGTAGCGCACTGAAAGCCTAAGTGAGTTTCTTCTAACTATAAATCACACCAATTCACTACTATAATAAAACCAACAAACAATAATATAGCCTTTTTCCTTCATAAGCTGCAAAATCTACAGGAAAACTTTCCCAGCTGATAACAATAGCGTTCTCTCTTGAAACTAGACATGGAATACTTTGATATGCAGGTATTTAATGCCATTTTGAACAAAAAAAGTGCTAGTTCTTTGTTGCTGTAAGGAACACCTTAGGATCTTGCAGCCAATGTGTCACCTCAGAGCTGTAGGCCAGGAATCACTATTAGCAAAATCACTTATGCACAGATGCAGCTCAAAGACAAAAATTTTGTTTCTTGCTAAGATGTAAGTGGTTAAGCTTAAGCTAAATACAAACAAAACCAAGGAATCCAACCAGACAAAGAAGGAAGAAACAGCTGAGATAAAGGATGCTACTGGTGGTTTATAAAGCCTTCCTGGTGATCACAGGAGATGAAACTACACTGCAGAAAACCAATAATCATTACTTCTATTAGCTGTGATCCCACTTGAAACGCTATGTGCAGCTCTGGTAATATTCACCACGAGGCTGTGAAGAGTAACACGGATAAGACTGAGAAACTAATTTATGGGGAAAGATTAAGAGTTAAACACATGGATCTTTGCCAACTAACAGTGAAAAGCAAGCATGAGTATCCATGAATATTTGATAAATGTAACTTCTAAGGAGGAGGAGATCTATCTAGTGTGACACACAAGGATTAGAAGTAAAATGAAGACGACCAGAAAAGAGAAATTTTGATAAGAACTTCCTTATTGAGATGTTCCATCAGTGAAATAATTATACTGTGAAACCGCTTTGTGTTTCAGGCTATCACAGATAAAAGTTTTAAAAGTGTGCTGCGGCAAGCATTTTCACTTTGGCAGGGATAGAGACTGGCTAATCCAGCCATTTCTCCTAGGCCCCTGGGTAACTCTGCTTAAGTTTGAAGGGACAAGCAATGGGATAAGCTGCTGGGTCAAGGGCAAGTGTGCCATGACCTATTCCGCTGTCTTCTTACCTTTCCTTTTCTAACTACCCACTCCCCCACATATGTATCCAACTACCTCAGTTGCTTTTCTTGCCTACTCCCTTTACAAGCACATACACAGCTGCTGCTTCTACCCCCGTACGTGGATCTATAAACAATGACACAGACACGAATTGGTACAGATATGTGGAACAACAGCACATGCATGTGTCCACCTGGAGAACAAACGATGCATATGTGTAGAATCACTTAGTAGCAGTGACAGAGGTTTGTAAATGGGGAATGAGCAGAAAAAAAAAATCTACACAAACTGACTGCAAGCCATAAGCACTGACTACAAGGGGCCCATCACCAGAACCAACTGACAAGCAGTGCCAAATTAATGCACCTCTGCTACGCTTTTGATGCTTCTGTGTGCATCTCCACCTGAGCTGGACTCCAAATGTAGAGCAGAACATGCATCACTCTTGATATTTGTATCCCTAATGATGGACATCATTGGTAGTACTGGGTATGTCACAAGCCAAATATAGGTAAGTAGCAGATAATATGCTTGGTGTTCATAGATATATCCTTCTAACATTGTATGCTTTTTATGCCAATTGTGATCATAGGAACCCTCACAATTCTTAGGCAAGTGAACGCTGAAAGCTGTTGGGAAAGGGGAGTTCTTGAGAAAGACAGAAGTTTACTCTCAAATAACATTATTTGTCCAGACAATTGCTGGACTTGTCACTCCTGATATGTACAATGTCAGGGTGATGATAGATAGTGAAGCTTCCAAAAAGCCTGGTTTCAGAGAGACTCTTAAGAGAACTGTCTTTCAATTTGTGTCCTGTATCACTCAAAGTGACTGTTATTAACGAACAGATAAATAAGGGATAACCCGTAATCAATATTGAAGTATGCCTGTTTTTTTCCCCAAAAAAAACCACCTTATTCAAGAGTTAAAGCTTCTAAAATGACTTATCCAAAGTGGCCCCCTTAAATGTCTAAGTTCACTTTACGGGAGTGTAATTTAACCAGTTGGGCCCCTATCTTCCCTAATCTACGTATAAAATGTTTCTGGTTTTTTTTTACTTGCAACAAATGTTATCCTAAATAAGTGGTCAGATAAGTAAAAACTGAGCAATTTAAAAGGCAAAACAATTAAAGATATGACACTACTGTTCAATGCAACTGTGGTTGACGACCATTTCCTCAGAAACATCATTTTAAAGCAAATGTATGTTTTGGCACATATCTACCTTCATGTACACTGATACATAGACCTTGATAAGTCTACAGAAATATTGGAATTCACTCACATTTCAGGTGCTGAGATTTAAGCCTCTGAAACCAAGACAGTTCCCCAACTGTTACAGGGTTTTCTAGTTTAATCTTATCACTCCTCATGCACATATCAAGTAGATATCATGGTGCTTCCAGCTCTGTAAACTCGCAAAACAGACACCAAAATTGTGTTAGGACAGAATTTTTACTGTACAATTAATGTGTATTATCTTAGAATATATTTCAGTAACATGCATAGATTACCTATGAAGATTTATGGAATACAGTTATTTTAGAAACTAACTGTAACCGGGGGCGGGGGGGAATCAAAGCATAACAATGTAAAATTACAGCTTACCAAAGGAAAAAAAAACAAAACTTTGTTCTGAAAAGATGTATCTACTTCAAACTCATTAAGCCCCATAGTCATGCTAGACAATGACTCTACACCCACAACATACAGACAGAAAATACTGGAAAACCTATTGACCCTCACTGTGTAAATGGTGGCCAGCTAGGGTATTGTACAAACTCAATTAGTGAAACAAAATTACCATATATATTAGAGATATAAAAAGGGATGTATTTTTATGTCCTGTAAAATAAATTCATGAGACTTACTGCTGCAGCAGTTCAGTGAAGTAAATAATTTAGTAAAATTCAAGAAAAATTGATATGAATATGATTAAATGTCTACAGAGACCCTCTATAAAACTTGGGCAAGGATAACATATTTGGCCCAAGAATAACACTGTCTATACTCATAGTTGATAGAATAAAGTTACAAGAACTATTAAGTCAGATACTTTAAGTCTCAGATCAAAAACTTCTTATGAAATCCATGCCTTTTTCCTTATGAGCTGCATTATAAGTACCACACAACTAAATCAATTATTACAGGTAAAGACACTTTCCTCAAAAGCTCCTATAGCAAGCAATTGTTAAGCACGGTCCATCAGAGAAGGTGCGTTACTTTCTCTTCTGATGGGCTTACTCTTTACAGTTGTTTTACAAAGAACATTGAAAGGCTTCTTCCGCAATGTTAATGGGATATGGGAAGGGGAAGAACATAGTCCTTTCATCATTTAACTCCTTCAGAAATTAAAATGGGGAGGGGAAAGCAGGTGGCACTGGAAAAGAATTGTTTGGTTTTCAATGGTTTATCATGCTTGAACTGTTACCCTTTTAGCAGGATTTCTTCATGATATGGGAAGGGGAAGAACATAGTCCTTTCATCATTTAACTCCTTCAGAAATTAAAATGGGGAGGGGAAAGCAGGTGGCACTGGAAAAGAATTGTTTGGTTTTCAATGGTTTATCATGCTTGAACTGTTACCCTTTTAGCAGGATTTCTTCATGCATAGAATTATTACAGCTGGAAAAGACCTCTAAGATCATCGAGTCCAATCGTCAACCCAACACCACCATGCCCGCTAAACCATGTCCC
>NW_008794543.1:3485784-3487532 GCF_000699145.1 Aptenodytes forsteri | reverse complement strand
GTCTTCCAGCTCGGGGGGCCGAGTACCCTGAGGATAACTGGTCTGCCTGTTAAAGACTGAGGCAAAGAAGGCATTGAGTACCTCAGCCTTTTCCTCATCCTCGGTGACAATGTTCCCCCCTGCATCCAATAAAGGATGAAGATTCTCCTTGGCTCTCTTCTTGTCATTAATATATTTGTAAAAACATTTTACAATTGCATTTTCCCTACAAGTACATAAAAATTATGGTGAGCATCTCAGTATCTGATTTGCCCAGGGGGAGAAAGAGTGAAGACCAAAGCAGGTCTCTATCTTTATTCCTGCATGGCTGGGGTTATCCATACATTGTGCCAATCTGTTCACTTAGGAAAAACAGAAGAAAAGCAGTAGCAAGTATGCCCTTGGGTAAATCTAATGGTTAGAGAGCAGCACATCAGAAGTTTTATTGAAACATAACAGACAAGTTTTAAAATCTACCTTGAATGTCAGGTATCTGAAAACTAAGTAACATTCACATATAATTTTACATTAAGCGTAAATAGTTACACTGTGTCACAACAGCCTGAATGCAGTTTTGCAAAGTTATACAGGGAAACTGAGCATCTTTCCCACTCCTTGTCAATCAGACTTTTCCTTCCAAGGCCAAAGTTACCAATACGTGGGATACAAGCTATAAATCAAATAATGGGTATACACAGTCTCACCATGTATGTTACAGTATCTTTCACATCATATTCAAAGATTCAGTCAACATTTGTGTTAACAGCATTACTCAAAAATACCCAGGGAATCACTAGTGTCACGGTGTCATCACTGAAATCCTTAGTCATAACAGGAATAGCATTTTAAATGTCATCACATTAACTCATTTTTTTAAAAAGCACAGCTCTGATACCCAAATTCACTGCAAGTAAGAGGCTTCAGCTGAGTGGAACTTACTTGCATGAGTAAGTAATGTTATTGAACAGTAACAGAATTACATTACGTCAGAAAGATCTTTCACTGACTTCTGCTTTTTTGGTTAAAATTTCTTCCCAACCAGCTGAGTCAAATATACCAGTGGCATATAATGTAAATCTTTTTCTTCATTTTTTTTCTTTTTTTTTCTTTTTTTTTTTTTTTAAATATCTGTGAATCTCATTCACCTACAAGTCAGGAAAATACTAGTAAGTGAAGAACCAAATACATCTCCCACTCTATGTCAGCCAATTTCAATTCTTGTTTTAAGAACTTTGCTTAACCTGTTTAACAATTTCTTTCTACTGTGACCACAGTTCTTATTTCTTGTAATTGGAAATAAACTGCAGATTTGACTGTTAACTTCTGGACCTACTTAATGCCAAGAAATAAAATGAAATGACTAGCCATTTTTGCTGCAAGTCCTTGACAAGAAGTCACATCATGGATTTCTGGTTTAAAGCATCCAGTGCAAGCTTTCCTAAGTAATCATTCTGAGGACTAACAAGTCAGCTGCTTGGTAAAGCTGATCAAAACCATGGAACCTTCACGTAGTCACCTAAAAGAGGTAAGTCCTTCTTGGAGCATCAGTATTTCAAAGACATAGTCACTGTGTAACTACATACTGAGGATAAGATCAAAACCATGGAACCTTCACGTAGTCACCTAAAAGAGGTAAGTCCTTCTTGGAGCATCAGTATTTCAAAGACATAGTCACTGTGTAACTACATACTGAGGATAAGGATTGTCACTGAGGATGAGGAAAAGGCTGAGGTACTCAATGCCTTCTTTGCCTCAGTCTTTAACAAGCA
>NW_008794543.1:3483191-3484420 GCF_000699145.1 Aptenodytes forsteri | reverse complement strand
CTGGGGGACATGGTTTAGTGGGCATGGTGGGGTTGGGGTGACGGGGGGGGTCGGTGGTATTTTAAGTTTTTCCAACCTCAATGGTTCTATGATTCTATGATTCTATACCATTCAGTATAGGCTCAGGTCCCATGTCTTCACACAATGATATGAAATTTGTCACAACTTTTGTATCCATTTACTTAAATTTTGAACCATCCCACCTTCAGGGGGAACTGCAAAGCCAAACCATCAACCATCTGTCTACTGGAAGCAACTGTGATGGAAAAAGTCACAATGCTACTTGCAGTGTGAAAAAAAAAGGTCACATTTAAAAGCACTAGTATTTCTTCTAGTTTCCCACCTCTCCATCTTCTACTGTGATCAGTGTGGAAAGCCTGACCTATACAGACATCTACCCAGACACATACCAAAGTAGTAAGAAACAAGTCTGCAGTCTTCTGCTCCTTGAATTCCAATGCAGTTTTAGGGCATAAGATTGCAAACTGTTTGAAAGAGCTATTTTCTTCACAGCTCCTGGAAAGTAGACGCAGCATTGTACAGATAAGCAGCCTCCAGAGAATGGCACAAAGAATGCCTGAAGCTAGAGTTCTCCCTCCCGCCACCCAAGAAAAAGTGTTTTAACAGCTGCTTCTTTAGTAAAATTTGTTCTTAATTTCATTGTTTTAACAAGATAGGAACTCCCTGACAAATTTTGCTGGCCTTCTCTGCAGTGCTATTATTACACTGATATAAAAAGACAGGGTGGGAGGACGGTTATCTAGCAAAATGAATAGGCACTGATGTTCTACTCCAGCAGAGATGAAGGTTTCTACTCCTAGTCAATATGTTTCTATTTGTAATTAGGACCTTATTTAAAAGCACTTGGGTGACTACCGATCCTGCAAGCCAATTGCTATAAACTACAAACCTCCCATTAACTTTAACAGTGCAGTGCAAAGCTCACTGTTTTTAATGATTTAATTCTCTTAACCAAAATTAACAAGGGATAACATGCAGATGCCTGCATGATTTCAAAAATATTTAAGGGAAAACCATGTTTAAGGTAAATCACAGAATCATAGAATCATTACAGTTGGAAAAGACCTCTAAGATCATCGAGTCCAATCGTCAACCCAACACCACCATGCCCACTAAACCATGTCCCTAAGCACCTCACCTACACGTCTTTTAAATACCTCCAGGGATGGGGACTCCACCACTTCCCTGGGCAGCCTGTTCCAATGTTT
>NW_008794543.1:3467369-3482364 GCF_000699145.1 Aptenodytes forsteri | reverse complement strand
CGCCGGCCAAGGCCATGAGCCGCCAGCTTCTCTAGGCCATTGGCAAGCCTCCAGTCTTAAATATTTAAGTAATAACAATTCTTAATAATATTAATAACAACTCTTATTAATATTCTTAATTTGTAAGTATGTACTATATATAAAAATAATAATTCTTAATAATATCCAGCCTCCAGCCTTAAATATTTAAGTCACATCAAATAAATTTTATGCATGACATTCTTATTTTTGGAGAGTTCAAAAAATTCAGAAGGAACCCGTAAGACTTGCAAAATCCATGCATGAAGTCCTTTCCTGGTCAAGCAAGTAAGTATGATCATAATACGAAGTATGTAAACAGAAATGTATGTATTATACATACAAATATATTTGTACTAATTCAAAATTTACTACATGCTTTTTTCCCCTGTTACAAAGGCAAGGTTGCTCTGTCCTAGTCACATACCATTTTGTAAACTAATTGCCTGGAGAAATTTCAGGATATGCCTCAAGTCTCATGACAATTTTCAGGAGGTGCAATGCCACAACGTAAAGCCACATTTAAAAACCCAAAGATTTCCAAAGAAAAATAACAGATTCAAGAAACAAACTACCATTTGTAATTCAAGTAGGAGAAGAGGGCTTGAAGTATGCTGACATTTTAATTTCAGGGACTAAAGAGAGTTATTTGATAGTATGATTAGCTACAAGGACTACGATCTGAATACAAGTGCTATTATGGTCAAGACAACGGTATAGAATAGAAAAAGACTTATTTTCAAGAGGAGACTGAAGCTACTCCAGGGGTCAGACAGTCTGTGTTATAGTCCATCTTAGACTTAAAAAGCTACAGTTAAACAAATGATCAAAACAACTAATTGCTCAGCGGAACAGAAGCAAGTGGAAATGTATCCAATGCTTGAGTTACAATCAGGTTAAAAACATTTAATTCCTACTACGTTCTAGTTAGGTATGCATTTTGTCATTTAATACTGAAGCAATTTCTTTCCTCGATGATAGACACCAGAGTATTTCACTTTTGTCTATGTTAAATTAGCTATCTTAATTTCATCCAAAACATAGTCCCATCCACAATGATAGAATTCCTACATATTGAATAACAAATTCTCACACATACTGGAATATTCAGGCCCACCATTCATTTCCTTCTGACTACAATCCTAGGGTAGGACCCTGGAGTGTTTCTCAGCACTCAGACTCTACCTCGCACTCTGCTCCTGCCCGCAACCCTTACACAGGAAAGAAATGTAAGCATGCAGATGAAAAGAAATAGTATTAACCAGCCACATCCCCAGAGTGAGAGACTCGGGGAATCAGGACTGAAAAGCATGTTAACAAACACACCCACCCCTCCAGGTTGTATTCCACCTCTGGTCTGTAAAGTAAAGAAATAGATTTTAAGCCTCATAGAAAGCTGCATCTTTAACAACCCCATGCTGAATTGATAATTCACCTCCTTTTGTGGGTTTTTACTTCAACAGAAGTACACAAAACAGGGGAAAGCAACAAAACTCTCAGCCTCAAACCACCTGCCCAAGACAGCCTGCATCTGGGCTTCTCTGGACCGTGCAAACCATAGCCTAGACCCCAGCCCCTCCACTTCAGCCAGTCCCCACAACTGGCTTCTTTTGAGATAAGAAACTATTTATATGAGTAAATTCAAATAATTCATTTTAACCTTTCCAAGCCAAAACAATACCTGCAACAGGGCAGGGGGTGGGTCAGGCTGGCAGTCTTAAGGCACACAAATGCAGTATTATAACTTCTGTCTTTACAATTTCTGCACATTTCAGAGTGCATCTTTCTGAGACAGCAGCCAGTCAAATGGACTTTCTCTTTTTATTATTCTAAGCTTGTGGATCCAGCTTTTCTTTAAGTAGTCACTCCTCAGCCACGTCCTACACAAGCTTCATGTTAGAAAGAAATGGCTCACTTGATACATTTTATAATCAAGCACGTATACAAACAAAACAAGCTGATATCAGATGAACATGTATTTCTATACTGTGAAAGAAAGGCATCTACACTATCTTGGCACTATATATACACTACAGACTACAGAGATTGAGACACACAGACCTAATAAATTGTTAGACAAAGTAAAAAAAAAAAATTACCCAAGCTTTTAGCAAAGCATGCATCTTCACTGGAATACAAAATGCTTTGCAAATTTGTCAGGCACATTGAATTTTTCATACTATAAAAACCTTTATAAGAACAGTCCAGCATTTTGAAAGTGCCATATTTCCCTAACCTTTAGTTTCTAAAGTATACGTATATATGTATAATATTTTAATACGTATAAATTATATATAAAATACACATTGAGGAACATCTGGGCATCAAAACAAGATCCTTAAACTTCATGTTAATTAGACACTGAAGTCAACCTCACACAGTAATTTGGTTTTCATTCTGACTTGCTCAAATTTTGGAGGACAGTTTCCATTTGATCCAAATACCCCCAGCCAAATGCCAACATTATCAGAACCCTAAAACCCAATCATTCCCCCAGTCACACTGTTGTTAGTGTTATTCCCCTGATAACACTGACACTCTTGATGTCCAAGTAAGGACTCTCAGCACTAAGCTTCATGAACCCCTGAAACATAAGGTTTCAAAACTCTTCACCTGTGGAGCATTCACAACTGCTCACATCGCTCTGTTTACAGAGAGACAGTCCGTCCTTCCCTAGGAGCCAATTCAGAACAAAACTTCTCTTTAAGCACTTTAAATCATTACCACTCGTCTTTGTTAGCAATTGAGAATTAATGAAGACTAGTCACATTAGACTTAATCTGACCAGCCTGAACCCCTCTTTTGAAGGATTTAAAATTAAAAAAAAAAAAAAAAATAGTATTCAACTGAATTGTTAAGTTACTGTTCTTTAAAACCAAAAATAAGATAACTGCTAAATCATTAATCTCCTTATAAACCCGAGCAACAGAACTGTAGCTCTGAGCAGGCCATGTGTTGCTTTTGTGAAATTATGATGTTTGTGATTCTCATAATGGTTTATAGACTTGTCCCTGACTCCTCTTTAATTCCATTATCAGTGGAAAATATTTTCTTATAATTTAATGGTAAAATTAGTTTTTGAATAACGAAGACTAGTGGAGACATAAGGGAGGAAGTCATATGGAGCTGGGGGAATAATTGGAGAGTCTCTTAATACAGGCAGTTTTTTCTCTTGGAATACTACTTGCTGAATATACTACCTTCTTCCATGCTGATAAAAATAAACAAAGCCCCTCTGCGTAGTGTAATATTGTGACTCCTATAAGAAGTAACAGAGCAGCTGCTACCCTCATTAAATTAAAGATAGTAGCAAAATGTAATGGATCTTAATTTGTACAGTGATGAGCTTTGAATAGATTGCTAATTGTCCTGCTAGATGTTGATTTTATGTTTCTCTTGCGATTCGTCATTCCTTCCTTAATCTTATGACAGACATGAAGCACAGGAGACCAGGAAACTGCCACCCCAGGATATGGCGAGACAAGCCTGACTAAATTCAGGCTGGTTTATTTTATATTTTATAGAAAGCACTCTCTGAAGGGGAAGAAACATCTCCATTGTTTTCATGGCCATACCACATTTACTCCTCTACAGTGCAAATTCCTTTTGCCTGCAGGAACCTGCATTATGCCTCAAAGAATTGCTCACATGAACAGGGATATTTTTTGTTGCTATGGCACATAACAAGTTAGACAGGTAGAGTGATCGATTTAGACATTTAATACAATGAGACTATGAGCATCTTGGTTTTGAATGAGGTGAAAAAATAGCTGTGGAAAATGTGCATAAAGATTGGCACATAAACAGGTCTTCCTAGATGAGATGCATATTCTTCCAAAGTTAACAGATATTATTAAAAACATATGCTGGATTAAATGTGAAATCCTAAGCCAATTCCTATCAGTTTCATTGGGGTGGGGATTTTATCACCATGATGCCTGCCTCAAAAAATGGTCAAGCTACATGCACATCATGTATTTATCAACAAGGAAAAGATGGAGATGGAAAGGGAAAAGATAGATAGTGACTAGTAGTGCTTGTAGGAATAAACTTCCTTCCATGTGCAACATGAAAATGGTAGTCACTGGGATTCAAAGAGTAGCAAGAGCACTCAAGTGTTAGAAGTCCTCATGTAAAACTCACATCAATGTCATAAACCCTTTGCCACACCGACTTGCAGCTCTCTCTAAGGAATACGATGACAATCACACTGAGCACATCTGTGCACAGAATGGATAACAGGAAAGGGATGAATAGCTTAGCCCTTTCAAAGTAGAAAAAAACCTTCAGGCTTAAGTGTCACAGGTGCACCAGATCAAATGTTAATTGAATGTAGGTACTTCGGTCTTTTCAAAGGACCTAGACATAGCAATGCTTAGAACTGTGGTACTCAAATTTTTAAGCATCTTGAAACTACAACAAATCTCACAAGCCCTGAGGGCTTTTCCTGTTTCTCCCTTAATAACACAGGTGGTAATTACAAATATATAGGAAGGATTAACAAATCTCCTCACACTGACCAGACCATGGAAAAAGCAAAATAGGCCCCTTTACCCCAAACCCACCTAGCAGTGCAATTCAGATGTATTGCTTTTGCATCGCAAAAAAGGTGGCAATACCTGTTGTGATTTAACCCCAGCTGGCAACTAAGCACCACACAGCCGCTCGCTCACTCCCTGCCCCCAGTGGGATGGGGGAGAGAATCAGAAGGGTAAAAGTGACAAAAATCGTGGGTTGAGATAAAGACAGTTTAATAGGTAAAGCAAAAACCATGTGTGCAAGCAAAGCAAAACAAGGAATTCAGTCACTACTTCCCATCGGCAGGCAGGTGTTCAGCCATCTCCAGGAAAGCAGGGCTCCATCATGCGTAACGGTTACTTAGGAAGACAAATGCCATCACTGAACATCTCCCCCTTCCTTCTTCCCCCAGCTTTATATGCTGAGCATGACGTCATACGGTATGGAATATCCCTTTGGTCAGTTAGGGTCAGCTGTCCCAGCTGTGTCCCCTCCCAACTTCTTGTGCACCCCCAGCCTACTCGCTGGTGGGGTGGGGTAGGAAGCAGAAAAGGCCTTGACTCTGTGTAAGCACTGCTCAGCAATAACAAAAACATCCCTGTTAACACCATTTTCAGCACAAATTCAAAACATAGCCCCATACGAGCTATTGTGAAGAAAATTAACTCTATTCCAGCCAAAACCAACACACCTCCCCACTTGAAATTCACAGCCCTTAATTGTGAATTATGCTTTGATACAGTTCAAAAACAAAAAAAAACCATGCAGGTATCTTCATTTGAAGTACGGCTGGCAGGTGCTCTAGCTACTCAACTGCTACAACAGTCCAGCTTGCAGGGATCTTTCTTTACCTACCAATTGCTATGAAATGCGAAACTCTTCAGTTGAAGCTGTGGCAGTTCAGAAGGGAGTAACAGCATCTGCAAGCTGAAACGTAGAAGTACACATCACAGTCCTACTGGTTAGGGCAGCAAGACGGGTTCCAGTTCCTGCTTCAGTTTCACTGAAAAGGTTCTCCATCCACAAACAGTAACAGACATCCAGTCTGTGAACACCAAATTATATTATCAAGAGAGGAACAGCTTTAAACTGAATAAACCTCACATCACAAATCATCTGTAACTTTGCTGTCAGGAACTTTCACTGAGAAAGAGAATGGGATTCTGTTCTCCAGTATTCCAGCGAGTATTCTAACCACTGCTTGCCAGGCAGCTTCCCGGAGAGAACTGTGGGTTTTGAACTGCAGCCAAAAAAACACTGCCACAATTTGGATCTAGGCAGCCCTACAACGTAAGGATCCTAACAAGTACCAAGGGCAGAAATACAGCCATTAGTCATTTAGTCAGAAGTTTGTACACCAGGATCCCATACTCACAAAAGATGGGAACCCTCCCCACACATTGTACAGGATACCTACATGTCCAACTTGGGATAGTGAATTCCAGAAGGCAGCAAAAAGTTTAAAATTATGTTGTTAATACTTTATTATGATGTTAAAGAGTTGTGACAACTCAATCTTTTCATCAACTTGAATGAAGTATTTTTTTTCAATATTTTAGAAATGCCCAATCATTACTAAGTAAGCAAGAACAAGCCTCATGATGTTGCTTTCCTCAAAGGACTCAAGTTTAGAAAGTTTGGACTGCATATCCCTGAGTACCTAGAACAAATGAAGTAATGCATTTGGTGCAAGAAATGCAGTGTTTGATAGAAATGGCAATGTTGAACGAGATCAATATGAATGTACTTGTAAATATGTTGTATAACCCAGGAATCACAAATACAGTGTAACTTACTATCTCTGGCTCCAAATCAGGAAGATCTGGTCAAGATAAAAGAAAATGTATGACTTCATCTGAAATCAGATAAAGACAGATTTTTCTAATCAAGTCATTGCATCAGTCTTCTATAAAGCACCAAGAGCCTTTCTCTCACTATGAACAAGCCATTGTTTCGACAACCTTTTTAGACATGCTGAGAAGCATTTTTTAAATAGCAAGGACATTTTAATTGTGGGTGATGTGAATCAACTATCTGAAAGAACAGCTGCATCTTCAGATGACATGAAGAGAAGTGTGATCTGGATGTAAAGTATAAATGTTTTCTCCTCCATTTACTATTTTTGTGCAAGTTCTACCTCAGAAATTTAATTTTAACTGTTCACAAAAAAGCTAGAAAAGAAAATAAGGTGGTAGGGGAGAAGCTTTTATGTGCATCTAAAGCCTATGTTAATCCGTTTCAAAGATTACCTTAAAAAAAATGATGTTTTCTGTTCACTGAACCACACTGCTTCACTGAAGTCAGGGATGAGAGAACTCAATATTAAATAACTCTGATTTCATGAGTGTAAAAACTGAGCTTTCTCATTTTATGCTTTATAATTGGAAGTAAACACTGGAGTCCAAACAGCTATGAAATTCAGCCTTCGCAGCTTAGGCATATTTTAATTATTCTTGTAGGATTATTACTCATGTCTTATACGAAAGACCTCAAATACAGGAGGCGGCCTCAAGAATTTAGACAGAAAATGAATTACAAAGCATGCCTTGAAACAAGAACTGACATCCAGCCGCTGGCATGCTGTCATCAATAGTCATCAGTGCTTGGTACTTCCGATACCACAACAAATGCAAAACAAGAAGCTAGCATATGCATTCCAACTAATATTTTGTACTCTGTGTACTCTCTGTTGTTCTAGCTACTGCAGACACAATTCCCTCCTAGGCAGAGCAGTGACATAAGGCCATCACTTCAGATCTTTAACAAGTTCTGAAGATGAAGAAGCTTACAGGATCTTTTAAATTTATTCTTGCACGGACTACAGTACAGTTTATAAAATAGCAAGAGAGCTTCAAACCTGAAAACTCAGCACTTCCACTTCAGTCTAGTCTGGGAGTTGACAAATATCATGTCTATTGACCACAGTACAGCCAACAATTATCTGGTCAATGAAAGCAATGTAAACCAGTCCAGAGGGATGAAGAGAAATGTTACTCAAACTGTGTTAAATTTAAACTACCAGATACAGTAAAGTTGGTATCAGCATAAAAGGAGGAGGGAAAACTGTTCAGACAATTCCAAAACCTCATCAGAACAGCAGCTGCTTAGGTGACTTTTCCTAAACCAAGACATTGCTAGGAAAGTCAGCCCATAAGGCAGACAAATGCAATAGAGAGAAATGGCAAAACTTTGAGAGGATCTTTGTCAGGAGAGGCAGTTATATCAAAGCTAGTTTCATAAAACGAACATCAGTTTTATCAATGGTGTATTTTTGAGGGGAAAAGTCTGAAATATCTCCAGAGCGGATGGGGAAGAGTTTGCAAAATGAGTTATAAACAATATTTCAATCAAGATAAGGGAGTTTATTTTGAAAATTTCCAAAAGAAGAGAGGATACTTTTATACTTCACTCATATCTCAAAATCTTTCATGTAATATTGGATTCTCCACACAGCAATAGACGTTAAGTAAGCCATTATTTTAACAATTTTATTTACTGAAAGCTTACTGCCAGTTTTGCAGGAGCTTGTATAACCAAGATTATACCTGGGTAGAGAAAAGTGAATTAACAATCAGGCAAATAAGAATTTGCATGGCTTATGAAATACATCAGATTATAGTTGGCCCATCTTCTAGGGACACTGAAAAATAGAGAAGTAAAGAACTGACAGGGCAATAGCGGAAAATCACTTTCTGTACAAGTGATTTCTGTGCAAGTCTTGTCTAAAATGCTCAAAATACAATCAGTTTCTAAATTCATTCACCCTGATGCAAGCACCTTAACAGATCCATAATCAGTTTACAAGTGATTCTCATCAAACCTAGAAAAATATATTATTCCCACAGTCTGTATGCATACTATTTAGCAACCAAAAACCTTCACAAGTTATCAGATCAAATTTTCAAAGCAGCTTCTTCCAATGACAACTGATTTTTAACTTGAAATTTAGTTTCCAATGCAAATCTCAGCACCCTTTTCCATCTATGCACTCATTTAGGAAATACAGATAGTCAAGAGGCTTGAATTTGCATTTTATGCAATTTCTTCTGGCAGGATGAAATGCTGAAGACAAATTACGGGGAGAAAATGGGTAGATTAGACCTCAGCTTTCTAAATATTTAGCATCACAGCGTTCTCTGCCTTGAAACTCTTATTTGCAGGTTGGGGAAAGAAGCTTCTCCCTTAAAGTACAGGAAGATTCTCCTAAGAAAGGGCAATTGGAACACTAAAAGAACTGCTTCCACCAAGGCTAGTCATATCAGTTCCTTAGAGCAGGGGTAGAAATCCTATTAGGTGGCTTACGCCTTCCGCAGCTTCAAAAGGTATCCTTTGAAGCTGAAGAAAAACTTCTGAAGTGACTAGTTATGCAAAAAGTTTTTTAAAGAACAGGTTATTATGGAATACTGCGTTCTTCCAGGTATTCTGTAATTTGGAAAATAACCAAAGATGCATGGGGATCTGAGGAATACACCTGTAAAGACTTTTCCCACTTCTGCTTCAATACAATAGCTTTTGCTAAGTAAGCAGGCGCGCTCAGCTGCACAGCTTCCCTCTGAACTGTCCAGCACTCCACAGCACAGTTTCAGGCTTTAAACTCTCTCATTAAGCCCATACAGACTTTAATACCCCATGGATTTCAAGGCCTTTCTGCTACTTTCTGCAAGGTTTAATTTATATGCAGTCCCAGAATTACAGAGTATGCTCAGCACTCCTGCAAGAGACAAAGAATAATTAGGAGAACTGGTCAGGCTTTCAGGTTGTCTCGGTGATATCCAAGCATATCTGTAAATGTCTAGAATCATGCTGAAATATTATGTGACGAAATCTTACCCTTTCATTTATCTACTAAGAGCGAGCAAACCCAAAATATATCAAAATCTGTAGTCATTTAGTAAACTAAAGAAAGAATAAAAAGCCATCAAACCAAGAAGTGGGATTTGGGGGGTGGGGTTGGTGGTCTTGAAATTTTCAGTTTCATATGGTACAAAACTAAGTCCAAAATTTTGATGCAGCTTTATCCAAATTAAAGACTTCATTTGACATGATATTGCTAGATTACAGAGGAAGTTCAGTAAAAACAATGTTTCAAGTAGGTAATTCAAAAAACCTTTAGAAAACTCCAGCAACATCTAAATAAATAAGTTTGAAGACAGGGTATATGATGTCTTCTCATAAACAGATCAATATACAGTAATATTTCTGTTTTAAAACTGATGTTAATTTTCATTTTGAGAGAGAAAAATATTTGAAAGCATTTGGCAGTGGAACTCATTTAAGAAACAAATGTAAAAACATCTCATACATTATATTCCTCTCACCTCCAGCACTCATTTATTTCCACTCACTATTGGCCACAACCCAGAAGTCTAAAAGGAGATGTTTATGGCTCCTCATCCATGACTCTTTCACCCTGCCATTTGAGCCTCATCGATTCCATTCTTACAGGCTCACAGCCTTGTATATATAGTATTATTCTTCCCCCCCCCAAAGTGAAGCTCAGCTACAGTATCTTCTCAAGAGTATTCCAGCACCTCTAGATGGTGAGACTCATCATAGAAGAGACTCATGTTATAGAAGTCAGAACCATCAAGGTGACTGACAGCTGGAGAAGGCTTGAGAACACTATCTGATAGGAAATGCTATCTAATGCCTCTAACACGCCTCAGCCCTGGTAGCCTCAGAAGCTGCAACAGTGTCTATCAAGATAGCAAAAAGAATAAAAACCCTGATATTTTACCAAGCTTGACAAGTCTAAGGTCCAACAGCAAATATCCAGCACAACACCTCAACAGTCTTTCATAAACAGGTAGCCAGGAATGACACATGCGTCCCTTTTGGAATCATGGTTTTCTTGCAGCATAAAGTGGAGAAAACTTCAAAGCTCCTTCAGTCTGACAGTTTATTTTTCTACTGACTTTAAAAAAAAATCATAAATACCTAAGGCTCATGGGTAATACACTATACTGTAGAACGTGATAGGTGTCAAGAATGCATGGGCGAAGTCCAAGAACACTCAATAAGGTGAGTGATTAGTTTTCTAAATAATATTTTTAAATAGTTGTATCACCCCTACATCTGTCTATGGTAGGTGTAGTCAGAGCAAAGCTGGCATCTGGTTAAGTCAGGCACAAGGTAAGTGTGCTAACACAATTACAGTTTTCTAAAAAATTACTGCAAGTTTCAGCCTCAAGTACCTGCATGGGCAATACGCAGCCATCCTAAAAGCAAAAGCATTCATTCACATCCTGACCCCAGCTACTTCAGGGAATCCCAGAACATGCACCAATCCTTCCAACCAACTACTAGGCTCACATCCATGTGATAATCCCTCTTAAGAATTCCTGCACACCACAAAAACAAGGAACTTCTCTAAACCCGTATGTGGCTTAGAATTTTGATTCATAATTCCTGGGATCCCAAGGACACTCTCACAAACACAGCTAATCATTTATAGGTAATATCATGGCACAAGATCATCTGCCTATAAGCAGCAGCAGACTATTCCCTCTGTCTTTCCCCCCCAGCTCCATGACACAACAGACATGGCATTAGCCAGAACTACCCTAAAAACATGGCCTGGTTGTATAAACAGTTACTTATACTCAGTGCTTCAGAGAAATGAAGGAAATTCAGACATATTCCATACATGAAGATAAACTGTTTTATTATGCCATCTATTGAATTTGCCTTGTGAATATTCTTGTTTTCTATGTTTACTTCCATCATTCTACAGTTCATTTTACTTGTACCAACCTCTGCCTTAGTTTTACTAATTAATTGGACTAATTTATATAACTTAATAATTCCTGGGGAATTAATTTTCACAGTTTAATTGCTGACAGTGTTAGAAAAGCACTTTCTAAGTCCATTTTAAGAGCAGTGATTTATAGCATGAATGCAAACAGGGAGCAAAACAAAAACAACTGCAGAGCCAAGAGCTTTTGATGAATGCTAAAATGCCATTAAAATGCTGTTCATAGTCTATATGATACAGTAAATTTTATCATTCTTTCTGTGAATGCAATTGCTTCCTCTGAATATGCTGACAGAGGTACAAGTCCAAGGATTGTTGGTGCTTGCAGAACTCTTCATCATTTTTTAAATTTAGTGGTGTTTGAAAAAACACAGAAAGCTAGTGTGCTTTACAAATCAAGATCATAAAAATGAACTTGGCTGAGGCTGTGTCTTTGAGGATTTTGAATCATGCCCCAGATAAGCCAGAAGGAAAAAGGATGAGGAACTTGTCTGGAACAAAAAACACTGAAGTACAAAATACATTAAACAATGATAGCACAATCAAGACTCACTTGACACAGGAATAAAGCTAGTTTACAAAGTGAGTCTGAGGAGTTCAACATCAGAAGAAACTAACTGTATTATTTAAAAACAAGATAAAGCTATCCCTCCTAGAACTTTATTATTTGATGATGAATTAATATAACCTTATTCAATTGGTATCTGTCACCACTGAAGGAGCATTTCCAAGATCTACCAAACCTGTAGAACTCATGATTTTGCTTCCATCTGTTCTGTTATTCTAACAGATAATACCTCATTTTGATTGTCCTGCAAAAGTTACATTGTGCATTACAGCATTAGACATAGCAACAGCAAAACAGTTTGTCACTGCCTAAGGAAAAGTTGCTTTTTAAAAAAAAAAAAACAAAAACAAAACAAAAAACACACCGCATTTGGTACAAAGTAGCATGTAGACAACAAAACGTACCCTGGTTATAACCCAAACAGGTTGGTTAAGGATCTCCTCTGAAATGAGAGAAGAAATTGGATTTGCTTTAACTGGGGAGCTGTTCCATGTAATATGAAAGAACACGATACAAAAGAAAGCACAATGAGAAGGAAGTTCAAGGAACCAACAACAGAGCTATAGGTACAAGAGAAAAGCAGGACAGAGAAACAAGGGACTGAGGATTGAAGAGTCTGAAAGGGAAAGGAAGAAAAAAATTGAGATGACGTCCAAAGATCTTGCAGCACTGCAGAATTCAGGCAGACATGAATATACTTCATGAAAAAGGATCAGCTTGACCACCTGCAAGGATAGAAGCCCAAGAATCTGAGCAACAGTGCATATTTTTCACTCTTGGAATTGCAGGGCTCAGCATTTGTTTGAATAAGGATTACAGAGTAGAAAAAGATGCCATAATTAAACAGACCTTGCTTCAACCTGAATTAACAGATTAGCATTATCAGAACAACAGTGCATTTAGAAATTTCATTAGGAAAGGAGCAGCCACGTGTAGCAATTGTCCACAGAGGTGAAACCCAGTGCTTTGAGCATGTTCTGACAGAGGCGATGTTCTCAAATATGAGAGAGAAAAGGAGGACAAACAAGAGATGGCCTGAGGAAAAAAAAAGTTAGATTACACAGAGTATCCCTGAAGCACATCAATAAATGGATGGCACCCACCTTCTCAGTTCTCCCCATTCCTGCCTAGCCTTTTTTTCCTTCAAGTATGTTGAAGAACATTTAACCTTCACTAGAGATTAACTTGTTGTCAATGTTACAGAAACTTTTTACATCAAAGGACAGAATCCACAGCTTCAGAAGCTTCTCATCTATTTTAGGTTTGAATCTCAAAGGCATTGGCCAACAGAGAGGTAAGTATGATATGCCAAACACAGTAACACCATGTCAAAACAAACATACTAGAACAACAGCCACTAGTGAAGTTAAGCAGATGGACCTGGTCCATTTACTAAGTCTCTACAAGTACAAAATATGCTTTTCCAAAAGTTTTCCAAGATTTTTAAAGAGTCCTAGATACGTGCAATAATTGTGAAGTGTATCAAGCTAAGACTGGATATTATGGGGTACATAACACAGGAGAGAATTTGCACACTTCAAAGGCAATAGCTACATCAGGCAATCTCCCCAGATTCCCTGTATATTCAGAGTGACAGAAGCACCTTCAGGCTGCTTTAGGAATTCTGTATCATCTCTGGAGTCATGTAATGACTGCAGGCAGATAACCACCATAAGACTGACTGATATGAGGATCTTGCTTATCCACACCCCACTCTGATAACACATGCAGACGTCTGTTCTCAGAAGTGACATAATTTTCTTTTTACTACAGATGTAATTTGAACATGAACTGAAGACGGTCTTAAGAACAAAACCTAATGGAACAGAAGCATAATTCTATCACAATTGCTGAATGTGAAATTTGGCTTGCAGTAGGATACAGAGGAATAGCCTGACTTATTTTTTATGTTTATAGAAGCAAACCCCAGAAATTAAAATTGAATAGATAAATGCCCAAGTCAAGATAAACTTACTCTTATGACAAGAGGCCGAATTCTAATCAAGAATTAACAACATCAAAAAGGTATCTTCAGCAGTTTGAAGAACACTAGACGACTAGATGCAAAACCAGCAAATTTTTCCATGTTGCATAGAATGGACAAACTTCAAAATACACCAAGAAACACAATGCATCTCTCGTAACAGTTGTCACACCTGAAAAACATCTTTTCTCCAGACAATGACAAGAATGAAGCAACAATTTCACTTTTCCATGATCTCATGCCGCCTTTAGGATCATTCCTTATTCCATGCCACTCTTGCATCAGACTAAAACATGTGACCTTGCAAGGACCAGAAGAACATACAAGGCCAGGGGAGAAAAACACTTTTGCCTGCACAAAGTGAAAACGAGTAATAAATTCCCTGAGCCCAGGGAATAACATATGTTGCAAATAATAGTGAGTACCCACTTCCTGGGAGATTTACACAATAGAGTTCAGATGTCAGCAACTGTTTGCCTATAATATAAATTCAAATTGACAAGACTGAGGTATTATGGAACAGCATTTATCTCAAGATTGTCAGGAGAAGTCATTTCATTTCTTATGATTCATTTCATTTATACGTTAGTGTATTAACTGGATACATTATTGATCTTTGCTCCATCCAATTTCAGCTTCTATAGCATGGACAAAGCGATCTGAAAAATATCACTCCTGGCTTTTTTTTTTTTAAAAAGCACAGGAGTGTCTGACGCATGTCTAAGGAAAACATTTCATTGTATTAGACGTCCTATCAAAGGAACACATTCCGGAACAAGCAACTGCTTTTGAGGAATACGTTACTGTGAAAGTCAGCTTTTCTAGAGTTCATACTAGAATATCTAGAAAACTCTGTTTTTCCAGATACTGCGCTTTCCTCTCTGCTTGATTGGAAAAAAGCAAAAATGGAAGCAATGATGACAGCCCTAGTACACTAAAAAACAAAAAGAGAAAAAAGATGGTTGTCAATCAGAATAAGACTGCTACATATCTGGGTGAAACCACCTTTGAAGCACAGAGGGCTGCTTCAAACATATACAGGCCACAGCTGTCATAGAATCATAGAATCATTGAGGTTGGAAAAGACCTCTAAGATCATCGAGTCCAATCGTCAACCCAACACCACCATGCCCACTAAACCATGTCCCTAAGC
>NW_008794543.1:3461864-3466009 GCF_000699145.1 Aptenodytes forsteri | reverse complement strand
TGCATCCAATAAAGGATGGAGATTCTCCTTGGCTCTCTTCTTGTCATTAATATATTTGTAAAAACTTTTTTTGTTGTCTTTAACGACAGCGGCCAGATTGCGTTCTAGCTGGGCTTTTGCCTTTCTCATTTCTTCTCTGCACAACCTAACGAGATCCCTGTACTCTTCTGGAGTCGCCTGCCCCTTCTTCCACAAGCGGTAAACTCTCCTTTTTTTCCTGAGTCCCAGCAAGAGCTTATTCTACAGAAGCATAAGTCTTTCACTCTAAGACAGTATCATTTGACAGCTGCTATGAATATTATGAATACCATGGATGAATTATACCATTATGAATACTGTTACTTTCATCTGACAGTCTCTGAAGCATAATAAGGAGCCAGCCATTAAAAAAAAAAAAGGGGAAAAATGTAACAAAACGAGCACTAGCAGAAAGCACACTGACATAATAACAATGTCCTCCTAACTCTGAGGTGGTCAACAAGGATGAACAGCATATAGGTGAGCCTAGGCTGCTGTTTAATTTTATTTGGATAGGCAGCAGAATTTGTAACTGTTTGAGACTCTTTCTTCACCATTCCCTAAGCCCTCTCCCACTTTTGGGATGCATCAAGTTCTAAAACCCTGGATAAAGACACTATAAACAGGTTTTACTATGCAGTTGCCTCAAAAGAGAGGGAGAGGAGCAAGTGACAGCATTCTACTTGCTTTGCAGTAGCTCTCATTAGGGGCCAGCAAGATCAGGGTCCCACTGAAAAAGGCACTACATGAAGGAAGAATAAGAGAATTGCTTTCCCAAGAGCTTACAGTGAAGACAAAGAGTCAGGAAATTACTCAAGTAATCTGCAAGCCAAAGGACAAAGAACATCACGTGTCTTCCACTAATTCTCTCTAAACACAGAGCCAGCACTCTCCTAGCAGTTTGGGCTTCCCACAGGAAAAAGAGGTACCTCTGATCTTTACAGTAACTGTGTCAGTGGATGTTCACATCCTGGATTAAAAGTGTTCTGCACTGCTGAGATCTTCCTGATCTTTGTGGCTGCTGCACACCTGTGATGGTTTGCTGCATACAGGGTGTTCTGCAAATACAAAAGTACTGCCAAAGTCAGCATTTTTCCCGCAGAAGGCAGCCCTTGGCAGTAACAATTTGCTTTTGATGTTTAAAATGGCTGATCTCACACTTATCCATTTTCTGGTCTTATGCGATTTTCTCATGGGCAGCCATTCCAATTCGTCACGTTAAAATTTCCACCTTCACATCGTAACGCTATTTTGACAGTGTCACTTTTTTTAATTCTGTTGTCTCCAAATAGTAATAAGCATTATTGGCCAAAATTTAACTCATTAATTGAAATGCAGATAGCCAAGCTGTTCAGGTGGGAGTCTTAATTTCGAGTTTCAGAAACTGCCTGCAGTGAAGCAATTACAGTCAAATAAAATATGCCGATATGATTTTATCTGAAATTTTTTAGTTCGCGATCACTACCTGGAAACGAAGTGCGTACGCGCCATCTTACGGTCAACAAGAGCCGGTGCGAGCCCGCAAACCAGGTTTTTCAAAGGCACCACTCAGGTTTTAACCCTTCTAGTAGTTTAAATCCCAACTAGGTCCTCTGTAGACAGTACCATATTTTTCATAGACTCACATTTAATAGATGTCAAATTATCACTTCAAATAGGGCACTCAAATCTTACCGAATAAACATGCTTTAAAACTATAAAAATTATAGTACCCCAGGCTACGTTGCAGCTTCTTAAGGTTATTTACACTTTACACTAAAATTGATAGTTGCAAAAACAGCATCTCAGTTGAATTTTGGTGTTTATTGTCTCAATTCTTTGCTCTCCCCTTGGTCCTCTTAAAAGGAATACCGTTTTGGTATTTCTGAAGTCCTTAGGGGAGGAGGAAATAGTGCATGAATATTATTTGCCTAATCTCCTTGTTATCTTAAGTCAAATTTCTTTAGGGTTTTTTGTTTTATTTGTTGGTTGTTTTTTTAACACATAACTGGACCTAGCTTAGCTTCAGCATGTAGAGATTTTGGAGAGAGGTAGAGTACATTTTAAGACAACAGAGGAGATACTTCTCATTAGGAACAACCATACGTGGGCCTTACCAACGCTTCATGGATTATCTAAGACTCACACCAAATAGCCATTGTTCTAAGTGTGCACGTAATACACAAAGACAGCAAGGAAATAACTATTCTTACACAGCAGGAAAACAAAGCACTCAACTTGTGGTTGCTAAGGAATATAAACAGAGATGCAGAGATCTGCCATGTGAATCCAGCAGGGATAAGCATCCAAACATTTGTACATTTTCTAATTTATTTATTTTCTAATTTGTTTCAATAGGATGACACCGTAATTGGCTAAGACACCAGACAAAGCCCACAGAAACCAATGGAAATCTTTCTTTTGACTTCTCTGGGCTTTGGTCTGTGCCACGAACTGCAACACTGACAGCCTGGAAACGAAAAAACAAGATTACACAAAAAGCAGCTCAGATTCCATCGGTGTTATAACAGCCAGCTCCCCACAGAAGTTTGGTATCTCTCCATTTGTGGCTGCCTGGGGACACAGTCAATATAGTCAGTGGTTTTCTTACAGGTTGTCATTCTCTAGGTTATTTCATATTTATATACCCATCTTTTATCTTTGTCTGTACATCACAGTATTAGAAAGTTATTACCTGAATTTGAAATGCTTCAGGCCATGCAAGTTAGTAATGAAATTGATTTTCACTGTCACAGCATTCACACACCAACTAAGCAAACAATCCTTCCTCACCTACATCAAAAACTAGGAAGGAACTCCATTGCTATTTCAATCCACTCCATCTCCTTTCAGCATGATCCAAACGCTGCACAAAAAGTCAAACAAATAGAAGTGGAAAAAAGGTATCTTGCTATGGCATCTCCTCTTTTTTCTAGAGTCATTTCGCTCTCATACCTCAGCTTTGCCTTGAGCAGGTTTTGGAAAGTGCCAGTTTAAAAAGTGCTTTAAGCACTGGATAACTTAAAGCCTGGCGATTTACTGATTTAAAGCCTAGAAATGCTCCAGTGCTCGTCCCTTCCAGCACTTCTACTCTCCTGCTTCCAAACTAACTACGAAGACCTCCATGTTGCAAAGCATGCCTGATTTCGCAAGTCCTTAAAATGGTTTTTCAGACCACTTTTTTTTAATACCTAGACCCGCCTCTTCCATTTTGCACTCAGGAGCAAGGACCACAGCAGCCTTGAGGTACTAAAGTCCAAAGCCATGACTAGAAAGTGACACTGTGTCTCTGGACCTTCTGAAGTTGCAGCAGCTACAGTCACGCGTGTTGCCCAAACAACAGCATGTGACACCCAGAGAGGAGGGGACATGTCGCAACACAATTGATCCAGCTTTTCCTTGCACTGATCCTGTTAATCTGTGGAAAAAAAACTTTCAGATGTCCCACTTCAAATTTTGATCTAAATCCTGCTCCCTTTTATCAGCAGAAGCTTTAGTGAAAACGTGACAAAGTGGATTAGAGCATAATTCAGTTGAAAAATGAGAACGTTTTTGCTGTGCTTTAACCGAAGTGAGTTCCTCCGTCCTGTGCGGCCCCAGAAGAGCAAGCCCCAATGAGTGGTGGGAGCACAGACTGACCGTGCTGCCGCTTCATAAAGCTTAGAGCATAAGGAACACGATACCCCCGGTTACTCCATTATCATTGACCTAGTGAGATCTGCAAGACACCACCGGGTTCAATTCTGCTCCACAGTGCTGCCTCTTTCTACCGATTTATAAATTAGTAATTTTATTAAAAACCTGATGTATTGACCAAACGTGCCAGGTCCGCTAGTCCTGACCTTCCAGATGAAAGGAAAACGACAAGAGGTTTCGCATTCTCCTCTCTGTTGTCCCCCACCAGCCCCCTTTCCTTCGCCCCGCGGCTTGCGGCTGGCCTACGGTACACCCCGGCGGTGCCCCCTGCCCGGCTGCCTCCCCTCTCCCCGCACCTATCGAGCTTCAGCCCTTGTTTCTAGGGCATTACACAGAAGGAACCGGTGGGGCAGCCGTGCGTTTTACGAGTTTTTCACCAATCTACACAGGATCGGCGTCCGAACCCGCTCAGCGAAACGCAGCCCAGCTGCCTTCCCGGCCGCGCTGCCTGC
>NW_008794543.1:3443337-3461488 GCF_000699145.1 Aptenodytes forsteri | reverse complement strand
AGGAAGAACAGCAGAAGCCGTGCCCGAAATGCCGGAGCAAGCCTTTGTATGTAGCCAGCACCGCTACGACAGGGCCTTGGCGTGCTTCTGCTGGGGGAAACGCGCTTGAGGGTGAGGAAAGTTAAGAACGGTATTTTTAGAAAGCCTGGGTTGTTTTGTTTTTTTTTTTAAAGCAGTCTCGCTCGACAGGTCATTTTTAACAACTGCCAGCACATGCGTGTGGCTGTGGTTGCTGGAGGATTATTTTCTGTGAATTCGGTAGAAGCACACTTGGAAGTGGTGGTCAAAGTGACAGTGTCTCTTTGCCCGTCATTTGATCCCTGTGCTTTCCTTATGAAGGAGCAGATAGCTTTCCTGTGAGAACAGGCCTTGAGGCTTCCTGCAGGACTGCAGTTCACTATCCACTGAGCCTCTATAGGCACCAGGGAAAACGGGGGAAAACACTCATCTGAAGCATTTTGAAAGACATTCTTAGTTATCCTTCCTAAAAAAACACCTCTAACTTGGCAAGTGTTGTGACTCACAATGATGGCTTGCAATCATTAAAGCACTTTAAATGCAATACTTAATAAAGCTAAATAAAGCTGGATTCTCATTAAAAAAGAGCTGATGGGTGTTTAAGATCAGTCAGATCTTCAAATTTGTAATCTGCCTTTAAAACTCCACAGCTGGCAGTAAAGGGAGGGGAAAAAGTCTTCTTCCTATTCACTGCAGACCAGCAAATTCCCCAGATCAAAGCTGTATTGCTATTTGTGTTTATCAGAACAGCAGCATCTGGCCTAATCTCACTGTGCCAGTGTCATTGGGAGGCTGCGACAGAACCCACAAGTATGAAGGAGAAACCTTTTCCCTGAATTCAAAAAGGAAAATAAGTTTCAGCACTGAGTTTAACATGAATAGATTGACATTTAATTTACGGTAGCGCACATCTATGGAGATGATGTATTGGACGCATTACTTGTGGGAGATGCACATACCAAAAGCGCAGGTGTTCCTGTTCACTTTTCCAGCTTCATGTCCAACTAATTGCTCTTTCCCCACAGATATGAATTACTCGCGATTCATCACCACTGTAAGTGCAGCAAGAAAAGCATCTCCAATAAGACTTCTGAGTGAGTATACACCTGTTCTTTACAAGCTCTCCGGAAGGGTATCATTCTACATTCTGGACTTTGCTGGGGTATCATGACTAAAGACTTGAAGGAAAATTGTGCCGTAAGCTGACAAGCAAGGCCAGTTAACTTCTTTGACTTTTGTCAAGTTGAGATGTCAAGCAGGTATAAAGAAGAATGAAGTGAATAGCCTTGAACCATTTCAGAAACCCATCTAGACAGAAGAAATAGCATTCTCACTTCAACATGTGTCTCAATCTCTGCTACTGCCTCTGAAGCAGGGCTTTTGGCACAGTTTGCTGCTGAATTTATGCTGGTTGTCCAGGAACAAGCAACTGCTAATGACTTGAAATTCAGTCCCAGCATAATGTTTCTTTCCACCTAGCTTTCCTGTATGCTGTTAATGTCCATAAATCCCTCACCACGCCCACACCCTCAGTGTTACTACACTTTCCTTTCCTGTATTACACTATCTTTAGGCTACCATGTTACGCAGTCTTATGTGTGACAGATAGAAAAGGTTAACTGCCTGCTTGTTTACTCAGTTGAAACCTACAGGGACCTGACAGAATCAAAACATGAGACATACATCACTAGTTAAGCCTTCAGGGGTCAATTTCCTCTCTCGGTAAGGGGTTGGCATTTGCTGTTCTGCTTAAAAGGCTTCATACAGGTACAGCTAAGTCAACTATTTCACTCTACTCAGTCTCCATACTTTTTCAAGTGATACATTAATATGCATCACAACACAATTATTAAGTAGCACAGCATGTGCAGAAAGACACATTGAGGCTGCAGTTTTGATGACAAAGTAAATATCTCTTTACCAGACCAAAAGTCACAGACATGACCCATATTGCTGAACTGATAAGAATTAACTCCCCATGCTCAAGTTTGCTAATAAGTAGTGGAGAATAAACTCAATAACAGAAAGCTTTAAGCCAGATCTGGTGTCATCTGTCCTCTCATATCTGATGTAAAACTGTCAAGCCAGCATGAATGCCATATTGTGAGCTCTTAGATTTAATGCAATCAAGTGCCCTTGCTGGATTAAGGTCCAGTCTGCACTGCACAGATTGGATCTGAATGATTGTGAAACTCTGACTTTAAAGCAAGAGTTGTTAACGTTTTCTTCATACTGAATTATTTACACAGTGCCTCTGCCACTACAGCTGGGCTGCCAGAAACATTCCCCCTCTCTTATGAAAAAGCTATAATCATAGATGTAGCTATCAGTGTAGCTGCACTACTGCCACATCAGCTAAAGTGAGACTGAGAAAAAAAACAAAGCCAATCATTCCAAGTCAGTCTAAACAGAAGATCATTAAGATTTTAAATTCTTGAAGCTTAAAAGACATCAGTCACAGAAAGTTTTTATAATAGTAGAACAGTCCAGATAAGATGAAAAAGCTATTTATAATTTATTTTAAAACAAAGATGATTTGTTGTTTTGGTCTGTCCCATCCATGTCTCCCTCCCCACCCCCCCAACACCTATTTAGTCCAAGTAGAAAGGTGAGTTTAAAAAGAATTATCATCCTTTTGAATTCATGACAGTTAAAGTGAAAAATTGAACAAATTTCTCTGAACCATTATTATATGGTGACTAAAGGATATGATCAGTGTTGCAATAATCAAACTGTAACCAAGGTCTTTTCCTTTTACTCTAGCTGAATTGATGCAGAAGTCTCCTCCATCTCTCATCTCTCTGGCTGGAGGGGCACCAAACCCTAATCTTTTTCCATTTAAGAGGGCTACTGTTGCCATTGGACATGGAACCACTGTTGAGATTGGGGACGATCTGATGAAGAGAGCTCTCCAGTACTCAGCCTCAGCAGGGTATCTGTCACAGCTGCTTGCACTTCAAGATACCAGGATCAAAGGATCATAAAATCCTTCATTACTGCATTAATTCACCTGTGTTTTTAAAACCTGTTTTACAAAAACAGGTTTAACTTCTTTCAATTTGCCTCACTATTTACATTTCAGTTTAAGTGGAAAGTTTTGAGCAGATGAGTAATTTAAAAAAACCCCTTAATACTAGTAATTTTCAAGCCAGAGCATTTCCTGGCTGTTAGTATTTGAGAATTCAGACTCCCAGATCACTAGGAGGAATCATTTTGTGTTTTGCAATAAGATATTCATTAAAGATACTGCATTGCAATACATAGTTTGCACGTTCTGGAGTATTTGTTTTGCTCTCATTTCGTACTATATATTAAAGTCAGTATGTACTATTTGTGGTAGTTGAATGGAAGTATTTATAGTATTGTCATTTTTAGTACAAAAATTGCATATCATTTCATTACTTTAGCACTCATGAACTCCCCAGCAGACAGCACTGAGTCAGGCTTGTGACAGAATTTTCAAGCCAGAGCATTTCCTGGCTGTTAGTATTTGAGAATTCAGACTCCCAGATCACTAGGAGGAATCATTTTGTGTTTTGCAATAAGATATTCATTAAAGATACTGCATTGCAATACATAGTTTGCACGTTCTGGAGTATTTGTTTTGCTCTCATTTCGTACTATATATTAAAGTCAGTATGTACTATTTGTTGTATTTTAATGGAAGTATTTATAGTATTGTCATTTTTAGTACAAAAATTGCATATCATTTCATTACTTTAGCACTCATGAACTCCCCAGCAGACAGCACTGAGTCAGGCTTGTGACAGGTTTGCAAAAATATTTAGATACCTACAGAGGCACACAGGGCGTTAATCAGTGAAGTTAAGACTTTTCTTAATATTTAAATGAACCCAGCCATTCGTGAACATCCTACAACATCTTAAGACACATTGTTTGAAAAATCTGTTTCAGAAATCCTTATTATCTGCAGCCTATTACTAGCAGTATTGCAAGCTTTGTCACATTGCCACATTTGAGTATGGAAAGATCACTCCTAGGAGTGGATATTGTTCAGCTTCCACCCCTGGCAAATCATTTCCACATGGATTTCAGTATGATAATTTGGTCTATGGACCACAGATGCCTGTCTCCTCTGCTTTTCCATAAGAAACATTTATCTCATTTTCATCATTTAATAAAGCAGTCATAAAATCAGCATCTAAGTGTATCTGTGTGACAGTTGAAATCAGACTCAGGACTGTGTGCTAGGTTTGGCAGTGATTTAGAGGAACAGCCTAGCTTCAGCCTACATAAGATGTTAGATACACCTTATTTTATTCACGTTTCAGGATTCCAGAGCTGTTGTCTTGGCTAAAGGCCTTTCAGCAGAATCTACATAATCCCCCCACAGCCAACTACAGTCCTGAGCAAGGACAAATGGAAGTGTGTGTCACGACCGGCAGCCAGGAAGGCTTATGTAAAGTAAGACCAAAAGCTTCATATGTTAAAAGCATTTCTTTCAGAGAGATGTTTATTCTTCCATCAGTTCAGCTGTAGTCAGCATTAAGTACCACTGTATACCTATATACAGGATAGTTTGTTAAATATATGTCTCACGGTATCAGTACAAGATAATAGAACTGAAATAAAACTGGTGTGGCCATCTAATCTGTCAGGACTGCATGACTGTTCGGATAAACCAAAGAGCCTGTCAGAAAAATACGCTATAAGGTAACATTTCAAGTTACTCAAGTAGTGCAGTAATAAGTACATAGGTGCAGTATTTGCTTTACCATAACTCAATTTTAATTATGTTAGACTTCCTTAAATAATTACCCTTTCCAGTCTACTCACTGCTTAGTTGATCCTTTCTGTAACTGAAGCACTGTATCTATTGTATAAGAGCCCTGTCTTTCCATCTCAAATTGGTATTCTAGCTGATTACCTAGCTTCATTTGGCTCTAAAGCAGATTTTTTCATCTGTTCATTGCTTTTCTCACAGACAGCATAATTAAATGGTTAGGGAATTACTAGTATCTAATCAAGATTTTTAATCCCACTAAGAAGTCAGAAGCATGAGGCATGTGTACAAGAATGGCACAATCTTTTTAAAATAGACTCTTTTCTTTCACAGGTGTTTGAAATGCTCATTAATCCTGGGGACAACATCCTTTTGGATGCACCTACATACTCCGGGACACTAGCAGCTGTAAGTATTCTTTAGCTACAAAACATTGTGAATGTTACATTTGAAGTAAACACCAATTTAGTACCTGATCTGCAGGCTTAAATACACTGTCCATATTTACTGTAAAAACATATCTAAGAATCAAGTTTTTAGTGTTAGTCCAGTTAAGTTAATAAATATTCATTCATAGAAGCTTTTCTACTAAAAGTTCTATAAAAGCTATTTCCCAGGAGAGAAGTTCCTCTTCCAAATCCTAGTTGATTCAAGGGCTAAGGTCACATTTGGGGTTGGAAAAAAAGCCATCACAACCTAGTCAGGTTGAAGCAAATTTATAACAAGTGGGTATTTTAACATGTCAGCACATCCACCTGAAGTATCTCATGGTCTAATTATACTGTAGCTATAAATAGTATAAAATTGGAATAGGCCTGAAACATCCATATACGAGTATGAAGATGTGAATAGTAGGAACTATACAAAAATAGCAAAGTTTACATCTGAAAAGTAATTTAATCAGTATGTAATTAAATGTCAGCTCAAAATGCATAAGAACTGTAAGAAGGGTTAGAATAGATAATACACCACAATTTCATCTAGTCCCCCCTTGCATCAAAAGGAATTTTGTTATTGTTTGCTGTGCTAAGTTTGAATATATCTTGTCTAATCAAATATACTTTGTTAGGAATATATTTTGACAATACAGAAACTTGCATTTTTACTTAAAAATGTAGAGCACTATATGGTACAAATTGAAATTCCACAGAGGAGAGATTGTATGCTTTTTTGTTGGTATTTTACCTATATTTTTTCATACTGCTGTCAACACATCATTGCAGTAACATCATTTCGTTCTCCCTTGTATTGCTGCATATATCTGTTGAGAACAGATTCTTTGCAGTTTGTCAGTGAAGAGTAGCTTATAGTTCTGGCACTTCTACTGAAGTAGAATGTAAATTGTCAGTAGGAACTGAAGGTGCTATGAACTTACTATCTGTGGTGAGAGCATGAAAAGTCCTGACAGAACACTGTTTGAATTCACAAAATACCTTTCTGCTTGCAAAGCCATGTGTGATTTCCTAGAGAAGAGCAGCAATTGGACATAGGAGCTACCCATTTCTTCTCAGTTGGCTTAACAGGGCAAAGAGAGTAACATGGCAAGTTTCACAAGCCTCACAGCAAAGTCAGGCAAACTTTCTTTTGAATCACAAGCAAATGGAGTCTGAGATAGCTATAAAGTCAGAAAGACTTTGTATCACTGAAATTTTACAATGCCAATGACAAAAGGAAGACCTTTGAATTACAGGATTATGACTTTTGTTCCTCCTACCAACAGCTGAGACCTTTGGGTTGTAACATAATTAACGTGCCTAGTGACCAACATGGGATTATTCCAAAAGCTCTAAAAGAAAGTCTGTCTACTTGGAGCTCAGAAGATGTAAAAAATCATAGCCACCACCTCCCCAAATTCCTGTACACTATTCCAAATGGCTGCAACCCAACTGGAAACTCTCTGACCGCAGAGCGCAAGAAGGAGATTTACCAGGTATGTAGCTGGGGCCTTGTGAACCATGTAGGTAGAAATGGATGAATGTCAGTCTCATTTCAGTTGAGGATACCCCATGTGTGGTGTTTGGGCTCGTTATTGGTCTAGTAGACATTCCTCCCAGAACTTGTTTCTAGCAGAACCTCTTTCATGGCAACTCTTCAGAGGTGGACTACATATTAGATACATTGTTTTTGCAATAGTAGCCCATTGCTGGCTGGTATCTTTGCCACGGACTTCAAAATGGACTTATTTCAAATTTTCTGCACACTACATGGAACAGACCTTCAGTTAATACATGTGTCCTTGTACTGCAGGTACCATGTTTACTCTTATAATTGCTTGATGTCTAAATTGGCCATTTGAAAGCTTCTCTTGATCAGGCCTTGTATATAGTGAATGAGCAATCATAATATGGTCATGGTAATAGGCCCAGGGTATAGGAAGAACTGAATTTAGGTGTCTTTACATTTTAACAAATCTTTACTTTTTATTCATTTCTTTAGCTTGCAAGAAAATACGATTTCCTCATAATAGAAGATGATCCTTACTATTTTCTTCAGTTTGAAAAGGTAATTTGTCTTCCATACTCCTTAGTAACCCCTTCTTTTCTGGTCCAGGACTGAACTAAGGTTTGAGCCGTGGATCTTCCTGCATGCTCCTTCTTCATGTCCTACCAAGTTAGTTGTAGGCCTAACAGTCTATGCTACTTTCAGTTGTTGTCCCCTTTGTGGCATTTTATTGCATCAGTCCTGTTAATCAGTGGTTCAAATTCCTCAAGCCTTATAAAAGATAGAATTTCCTTCATTAGTCAGAAAATGACAAGGACTTTGCCTCCAGAGCAAAACAAGTGTGCCACTGAAGCAGCACTTGAAAATAGCAGCTGCTTAGTGTTCCTTTCAGCCCAGTCTCTTCTTTCATTCAGTGGAAGACTGCCTACTCCCAGTCTACTATATCCCATGTTTACCCCTTTGCCTTTTGGAGAACCCAAGAGAATTCTCCCAGATACCACAGGAAGTAGTACTGGATAGGCAGCTTCCCTTCTTCATGTAAATTTTCCCCAAATGGGTAACAATTGAGTGTTGACCTGTCTTCACACATGGATCTACAGTTGCACAGTCTGCAAAAAGTACCTAACTTCAGAATAAAAGCTGGTGTTATAAAACATTGGTAGAAACTAAAGTTCAGTATTTTCTATTTTGAAATAGTTTTTATGGGAGGAGGCGATAAAACTGCTTCACTTGAATAGCATTGTGTAGCTTTGTTAGAGAGTAGAAGGGGAGAAGGTGTAAAGTAGAATTCCTGATAAGGAAAAAGTGTGCTGAACTCAGATCATCAAAATTTGGTCGTGTCTTGATTTCCTTTTTTAAGATAAAGCTAAAAGTTACAGGGTCCCATCTTAGAAGTTACAGTATCTTTCTGTTTACTCCATAAAAAAAATCTTGGCAGAGAAATCATTGTTTCTCTCTCCTACTTATGGCATCATACCAAAACTGGAACTGAACACTTGTATGCTGAACAGTGGACTAAGCATCAAAAAAACCCAAGGATGATTTCTTGATGACTTTCATAGAATACTGTAATCACATCTCAGACAGCTAGCCTAAACAATGACTTGTCAGCAAGTTACTGCATTTTTTTTCCTTGGAATGTGCATCTGTAAAATATATACTATCAAAATACTTCTTTAAGAAATTAATTATGTCTTCATAGTGAAGAAAATAATTCCATCATAATCCTTACTAGCACCTTGAATTCTATTTTTTATTTTTCTTCCAAGCCATGGGCTCCAACTTTCCTCTCAATGGATGTGGATGGCCGAGTTATCAGGACTGACTCTTTCTCTAAAATTCTCTCATCTGGGTAAGGCCAGCTTCAGACTGCTCAGCACTGCTTGTTCAGTTCAGGCACAAGACTAATACTTCATACAAAATGATCAGACATGTCATAGTGTTTTTTCATCTAATACCTATCCACTTCTGGAATGTACTTTTGGATCCACAGCTTTTTCTCAGTCTACTCACTTTTCATGTCATCTCTCGGCAGTCATTTAACTCCAGATTTTGTTTCTCTTCTGATACTGATAGTTAAGCCACTCTCCCCAGGCAGCCCATTCTTGCAGACACCATATAGGCAGAAAGACAGATGCTGGATTCCAGCTCTGTTCCTGGAACTCCTAGGAGCTTTTCTCTCTTCTTTTCCTGTTTCTCCTTTTATCTCTTACAATTCCTACAGACTCCCTGAACTTGTAATACAGAAGAGAAATGATGGCATCATTCTCCACAAACTATTCATAGGGTTATACTGATCTCTCGTCTTCTAGCCTTACAGTTCTTTCAGGTTGTTTCCACCTGCCTGAAAAACTAAGCTGGCTGTTTTCCGTTTCACACAAGTCAACATACTTGATTTTTAACTTGCTCTTGTTTATTATTCTAATAAATATAAGAAAGTAATGTGAGTTCTGCACTGGCAGCTAGTGGACTATAACCCCGTCCCTGAGAAAGTGAGGAGTCAACATGATGCTAAATGTGACTGCGCTTTCAGAAGTGACACTGCAAAAAGGCATGATGCAATTTTGTCTTGGTCAAAGATACGTATGAACTTACTGGTTCTATTTTTCTTCAAAGAAAAGCTTCAGCCAATCTGTAAAGATGGGTCATAAGCACTGAAGCATGAATAACAATCTGGTTTATCAGTCTAAATTCCATTTATTCTGCAGTACTGAAAGGGAGTGAAAGAGTAAAGCTGTTTGCCACTTCCCATCTGTTTTTCATAAAGCCTGAGCATTCATGATTTTTTGTTATGTAAAAACCTATCTTTCCTTCCCTTTGATTCATGTAATCTTTATGGTCGCAGAGGAAAGCTTATAGATGTGGGATACATCCTGAAGTCTCAGAACTAAGAAGAAACTATAAGCATTAAAAACCCTTAAATGTTTTTATTTCATGACTTTGAAACTTAGCTCATAAGTTGCATAAACCTGGGGCTTAGGGCAGTACTAAGATATGGATAAACTTAAATGCATAGAAGATCCTTACAATATCAATGACATGGTTACAGGTTTTCCCAGTTACAAGTTAAACCATAACTCACACAAAGTATTAGCACATTGCATTTCTGGAGTAACTTTTTTCTTTTTTTTTTTCCTCTAGGTTAAGAATAGGTTTTCTGACAGGTCCCAAGCCTCTTATCGACAGAGTTATTCTACACATTCAGGTTTCAACAATGCACACCAGCACTTTTACACAGGCAAGTACCAAACTGCCAACTGAATTGTATTTAGAGAAGATAACATATTCCAAGTCATCAAACGGCTTTGCACTTTTGCAGTTGCTCTGCACTTCTGCAGTTTTGTTTATAATAAGCACATACATTGTCAATGCTGCCAAAAGAAGAGAGACCACCATAGAAATTACAACCAGAGCTAGAGGGTGTCTCAGTGCATGGAAAGCAGAGCTAATATGCCCTTAACCCTCAAATTTCAAGAATCGAGATTTAAAATACTTTGTATCTCTTGCTAGTAGGTTCACTTAAAAAACCTCAATGTAAAGCGTACATTGGAAGCACTTAGGTTTTTTTCTAGTCTTCATTCTACTTTGTAATTAGAACAGTACTGGCAGCCCACAGAGACATTACAAAGCAGGCTGCCAGCTACAGTCCCTTTATAGTTAGTCATAAGGAAAGGAGACACTGAGCACATCTAAATATGGCTTCCATCTTCCAGCTCCATCAGTTCATCATAGAGGCAGTATTAAAGCAGAGAGGCTGATATGGGCAGGAAGGTAAAGCAATATAACCTTGCCTTCCTTTTTCTCCCTGATTACCATATTTAGCTCTCCATCCATTCTTCCCTCCCCCTGCCCCAACTTCCAAACACTGCCATGATCCTTGGAGACAGCAGTAACATGGACTACAATGGCCTGTTGCTGTTGCCACCTCTGTTTATAAAGGGCTCCAAGAGACCCCGTGTGCAATTTCTTGCCTGTGTGGAAATTTGAATAATGCATCAGGCTATATATCTTTTGATGATTGCAGAACAGTGCTGTTTAAAATATGGTATTGATGATGTGTTTTATTTCTTTAGATTATGATATCACAGCTGCTTCATCAATGGGGAGAAAAGGGTTTCTTGGAGCATGTAGACAGGTAGGGTCATGTCATATGCTGAATCCCATCATCTGTCATTCTGCTTCTTGTTACCTACACAAACACTCTTTGCAGTAAACAGGTCAGAGGGGGTGCATCGGTATTAGGCCAAATGGATAAGCCAGGTCACCAAGACTGACAGTATTCACACAAGAGTCCTGGAGGAGCTCTGTGTGAAGTTGCAGACATGCAGGTCAGAGCATGTAAACTACCATTACAGACTGACAATCTGCCAGGCCACTGGCACCATCATTATGCCGCTCCCATCTGAAGGGAACTCAAGAAGATCCTGGGAGCTCCGAGTCAGTGAATAAACTTTTCATCCCTGCTAAAGTGGTAGGGTCTATAGCAAAGGCTAAGATCACTGAGCACATCATCTATGGAGGAGTCAGCATAGCTTCTGTAAAGGGAGTTCTTGCCTCACTAACTCAGCAGGGATTCACCCTCTAACATCCTTAATCTAATGATTGTGGATGCTGATGGAAAGAACTACAGAGAGCAGTGAGGTTTACCTATACTTGATAAACACTGCCTCTATCACCGCTCTTGGAGACAGAGCGCTGGGCTAAGGTCTGACTCAGCAAGGCATTTCTTACTTACTGACTGACATGCATTTGTTTTTCATTTGTTGTGCTGGAGGAGCATAGTTTCTCTTGAGTGCTTCATTTCAGATGCCATACTTGAATGCCATTAGAACCCCAAGCTTCCTACTTCAGTGGGTAGTGTGCCACACTCTGCAGAGGCCTGTAACAGGAACGTGAGCAAAGCATGGAAAAAGTTCTTATAACTGACTGTAACAGCCACTTTTATCTCCTGAGCACCTGCCTGTTGTCCATACTGTAAACACCAGTATGTAAAAAAAAAAAAAAGCAGACACACCAGTCCTGGCTTTGCTTTGTTTTAAGAAACAGGAGCATAAAGATAAGTTTTGCAGGGAAACTTGGACCACGCTTTAGCTCAACTTTCAGCAGTTAGAAAAATATATCCTAAATGTATCTTTTTGCTTACCTCCTTCTTGTAGGCCAAAAGCATCCTTGCTCAAGCCAGAAGGCTGTTCTTCCTCTTGACTAATGAGAATAGTGCTGTAGTAGGGTAGCTGCAACCCTTTATAACCTTCTAGAATCTGTTGCCAGGTGACTTACTGATGCCCAACAGCTGACTGCAATCTTTTCCAGGTGATTTCATTTGGATGAGGTTGACTTGTTAGATCATGCTTTTGAGTAGGAACCAGCCTGTTGTTTGGAGCAGCTACATTTTTGTGGAAGCCTTGTCTCACTAACGCTTACAATTAGGGTCATTTCCCCAGTAAGAGATTGAATTATTTCCAAGTTTTACTTAAAGTGTGAAGGAGATAGATGGGTTCAAAAGTTTAGAAACGGGGAAGCTGTCAAACAGTCATGACAGGTTTATCATATGATTTGCTTTTTACCTTGTGAAATACCATTTCCATGTGTACCTATTATACAAATTCAACCCAAATGCACAAATATTCAGTCTGTACTTTTGCATATGTGTAAGTCCTTCATTTTCTTCAGTATGCCTGTTTCGTGTGGTAAATATTGCTACCAGGGCTTGTATCCACTGATACAATGAACAGAATGGGTATAATATATGAAGAGTTTCCATGACATATGTAAAGCTTAAGAAGCAGCCACACAGGCATTTTCTCTGTCTGGTTGATGAGTGCTTTGTTGGAGACATGCTGAAGCGTTCAAGACTTCTCTGATACATATACAAAGTTTTATACACACAGTATACTGTATTGTGCCCATCTAGGATATGCTCATATTTCCATTACGTGTGCACTTAGGTTGTTCAAGTAGAAAAGCTTTGTTTCTGCCTTTGGAAACAAATGGACTCTGAAGCGCTATGGAATCATGACTTTGAACTGATAATTTACTTTCAGAGTGGTGGAGTTCTACAGGACCCAGCGGGATGCTATGCTCATTGCTGCTGACAAGTGGTTAAAAGGTCAGTGAGTGCAACACAGCTAATTACTTAGATTTTTTTTCTAGCTATTTATCATCTTTGTGTTCAAGAAAAATCACTGAAGTTCATCTCTTGACTGAAGTGACAGATAAGCCCTATAAGCAAATCAATGACATTAAATATTAAGCTTAGCACAAATTATCTAGTGCTGCTGTTTTCATGCTTTTCTGGTGGGACAAGGAGATGGTGATGAGAAAAAAGCTCACCACGTTACTGTATAAAGCACTTTTACAAAGACCATATATTTCACTCCGCTATGTTCTTACACTTTTTATGTTTAAAATCTGTCTTTAAAATCTCTGTCTGAAATAACCAGATTTAGTGGCCTTAATTTAAAAAAAGATATAAACAATCTATATAGCAGTAGTGATAATCATTTTTTGTCAGAAATCAATTTCAAATGTCCCCTTTTGTGGTTAATCACGGAGCATAGAAAGAATTCGATCAACAATAATGCAATTACAGTTAGTGACTCACTCCTTTCAGTCAGTCAAAGTGGAATCAGCAATAACAGCTTAAGAACTGCCCACCTACTTCCATGGGACATGGGTACTTGAGCACCACACAATCATTAATGTGCTTACTCTTGCTAATTCCAGGTTTTTAGATATGAAGAATTTCTTCTTTTTCTACATGGCTCTGAACAACCATGGGTTGTTGACCTAGGTAGGCCCTCTTTGTCTCAATTCCCCAAGTATCAAAACAGTGTAATAGGACTGGGCTACCTTAAAGTGTATTGTGAGAATATACTCATATGTAAAAGACTAGAGGGTCTTCACGTTTTCTAGGAATAGGAGCCATAATATTATGGAAGACAGACCTTTATTTTGTAGATATGCAATGGTTAAATACATCAAGGAAGAGCTGGAGAAGATGTCAAGTCAAATAAATAGTTTCTTCAAAAAATATGTCCAAAACCAGATAAAGAATTCTAGGTAAACAAAAGGTATGCAATAAGTCTGCATACATAATTTAAGACATAAATCCTCTCTAAGCCTTCCCATCCTCCTAACTCCTAGGCCCTCCTTTTCTTTGGGGAAAAATCTATAAACATTGTAACTTAAAGGAAAACAGCTTTGTGCTTTGCTACACTTTAAATTGTGTTGGTAGTCAATGTGATATTAGGAGAAACTGCATCAGAAAAATTACTTTAGATTGTTGAAGTAATCAACAAATATAGTTTGTTAATGTTTGGGATTTCTGTACTTCAGCGCAATCGCTTTCACAAAAAGCATTGAGGATACCAGCACAAGTGCAGTAAGCCCACACAGATTTGATTACGAGTACTTTAAATTTTGCAAGTGGCATCCTGGCTGTGTGGCCCACATTCCCTTTGAGTTCATCAGAGCAGCAAATCTATAACATCACTGAATCTATGATGTATCAGTTAAAGGTGGGGCAGAAGTTTCTTTCGTGATTCCCTTCTTTGCTCTCTCTCTCTCTCCAGACTTGGCAGAATGGTACCCTCCTGCTGCTGGCATGTTCTTGTGGATCAAAATTAAGGGTGTTTCTGATACACAGCAGCTGATCATGGAAAAAGCTTTGCAGAAAGAAGTATGACCTATGGTTTAATGGCTTATGATGTTAAAATGAAATAAGGAAGGATAAAATAAATTTACCATATCTATCCACACATATGCACGCACATAAAAAAGCAGGGGAACTTGCTGTGCACCACCGCTGAGTCGGCAAGTCAGGCATTGTCACATAGTGACTCATTAATAAAATATTTTCATGTCTGTATTCAGATGTTGATATTTAATCAGCTTACTTAAATTTAAACCATTATAATATATAGTACAATGCCATGTATGCAACATAAATATATATGATACTAATATATGTACCTTTATGAATGATGGCTGTCCACTATATCTTTTTAATAAGAGAGATTAAGTGTGATTTTTATTTCTACAATTTATAAGAGCCAGCATTGTGTACTGAGTAAACTACATCCCATCTCCCTGGTGCTTCTAAACATTGTGATGATAAGCCAGACCTGGTAACCCACCGCCTAGGTAACAAAAACCTAAGACCCCTTTGATTTTGTTATGAAAAGTCTGATTCCAGATTGCATATTTTTGGCTTCTCATTTTGAAGAGAAGAAATATATTAAGCCATGTTCTGATACCAGTGTTTCAGCAGTGCGCCTTCTCAAACTTAATTTAACATAGTGTTTTAAAACTGTAGAAGTGGTGATAACTGGGTGGCTAATCAATTTTTCTTAGGTGTTACTGGTTCCTGGAGGAGCATTCAATATCGATAGTTCAGAGCCTAGTTCTTATGTCAGAGCCTCCTTCTCTCTGTCTTCTCCAGCCCAGATGGATCTGGTAAGTGAGATTTTTTAAAATTCTTATCAAGACAGTTTCTCACATAATAATGCTTTTTTAATTACTTCTCCTTATGTGTTTTCTTGAATGTTAGTGTAGTTTTTTTAGTACTTAAGTGATTAAGCAGTACTTTTGAAGCAGTATTAGCTGTTTCTTAGGCAAGATGCTCATATCCAAATGACCTGAAAGGTACCAGATGTTTAGGACCACTTAAAATTTTTCTGTGTATCGTCTCATACATGTAGAGTCTCACAGTTAATCCTCCCAGACATTATTCTTAAAGGCTTTACTGAAGTCAGAGTAAGTTTTGCTATTTGCTTTAGCATTAGCGGGCATCACGTATCTTTTATTTTCCAGAACTTTCCAATCCTGAGATTGAATTACCTGCTTGCTTTTGTGTGTGTGTGTGTGTGTTGTCAATCCTTTATGGGAAAGAATATTGTTTTTCTTTTATACAGTTGACATACATGTTGTATTACATTTCTCAGGAACTAATCTTCTATTATTTTAGGAACATTTTGGATGTTACTTGGCTGTATCTGTAAAATCAGTGGGAAGAAAGATAGGACACTTTTATTTGTGCAGATTTAATACTTGTTTGATTCAGGTGCTTGAAACAGTTCAGTATTGGTAGTTGTACTTTCATCAGTTGTGAAGGTTTGTAACAGATAAGCACTTCTATTGCCTTTCTATTTCTTCTTCTGTACTTCTTCTGTTTCTTCCTTCTTCTTTGTAAAAGTAATTCATAACCACACTACTGACAGTCAAATTGTATCTTTTATATGCTTCCCCACTCAACTGTTCTTCCTTTTCTTTCACCTTTGGAGCCCCTAGGCCCTTATATTAAGTTAAAAGAGATACTCTTCCAGGGATCACTAGTTGTATTAAAAGTACAACTGTTTAGTAGCATCTGAACTCCGAATAACCTTTGAACTATTCTTCCATTTCAGAAAACTCTGCCTTTTATTTTCTATCAATCAGAGAAGTGGAAGCTTTGTCCAGTCAAAGCCCATACATGGTGTTAATAAAAGGAAAACAGAGAATATCAGCACAGTTTTGCAGTATAAAGTACTGAGTTTGTATAGGGTTAGGGTAGTTTTAGAAGCTTTACAGGTTTGGTGCGTTGCCTATTTAAGTAATGCTGGAATATGAACGTGAACCACGTTTGTGTCATTGCAGGCCTTCAAGAGACTGGCTGACCTTATAAAAGAAGCTTTGTGAAAAAGCTAAATAGAGCTCCTGCAGCAATCAAAGTCGTCTCCAGAAAATATTTATTAACACTTGGATTTCATCAGAACACTTTAAAAGCAAGCACAATACAGAGGATGTTTCCTTAGATCATTTCAGCTAAAAAAGCAAAAAATGAAAGATTGAAAAACAATTTGCCTAATTTTTTTGACAGGACATTGCATTACTAAATTTATTCCAATTCAGAAACATTTAAAATACTCAAAACCAAAATGTTCTGTTTCCCGTCAAATCCATGGTTTTGTTAGATTTGAACTGATTTTTGTTCTGGCTTTTGTTTTCCATTTGTGTTGGGAAACAGGGGAATCATTTACTTAGGAAGTTGCACCTGAGGTGGTCTTAGCCTTTATTACTTAATCCCAGCTGATCCAATCCTCCAACACCCTATGTTGGAATTGTTTTTGTGTGTCACTTTCCTCCTTGTCCTGCTGTATGGCATCTGGTTTTGAAGATTGGAAGATCAGTATTTAATTTTACTAAAGTTTTGTCAGATAAAACTGATGTAAGGATGTTAAAAAATTGAAACTGATCCAGCAAAATTAGGCTATGATTACAAACAAAACTATTTGGCCTAAGGTCCCTTGCAATTTGCGTGGGTTTTGCAGCTCATTCTCTAATTTGTAAAAGGTTTTCTGATTGCTGACTTCCACTTCAGTCTGTGAATAATTACTCTGTACCTGTGTTAGAAAACCTCTGGTATGCGAAGGCATGTGGATGTGCTAATAGAACTGCTCTCTGCTCTGTTAATCAGACGTGGTTTTGAACGGAGAGTGTACGTAAGTGAACAGGGGACGTAGTGGAATGGACAATACCCTGACACTGCCAGATGTACAAAGCAAGCAAAATGAAAAAATAAAGAAATGTTTTGATCTCTAATCCCTTGGTCATTATCATCCCAAGCATTTGATACTTGCAACATGTACAAGGCTTTCAGAAAGTATTAACTGGACAGATTCTCCAAGGCTTCCCATTTTGCTTAGTGGCTTAAGTTTTATTTACTGTTTGGATGAAAGCACTGTAGTTTTCCACCAGTAGCAGCTGGTTGTTTCTTTATGTGCAAGCGTTCAGAATTTCAAAGTAAAAATATGTGTTCAAGGATCCAGCCAATCCTTCAGCAGCTCAGGTAACCCAACCACATATGGGTCAGGCGCAACCTTGCTTACTTGGAAGTTTCACAAGAGTCATGGTTTTAGTAGTAACAATAATTTTCACTCCCTGTTTTCCCCCTAGTTATAAATAGCATGTGTCATAACAAACTAGCACAGATGTGTGCCTTTCCCAGCATCTCTCATCATCAGGATCATTCCAGTGCCTTCAGCCCAGCATCACCTTTTATCTCTATCTCAAGCCTTTTAATTTACTCACACATCCAAGCCATCTCTGCGCTTTGGAGCTTCTTGAGCAGCATACCCAAGATCAATCCTTCTCCCTCTTCCCAGATTCCTGCAACTTTTAGTCAAGTCCACGTGATTCTCAGACTGATTTTCTCCAATTTGATATCAGTACTGTCGTGGTTTAACCTCAGCTGGCAACTGAGCACCACACAGCTGCTCACTCACTCTCCCCCCTCCCCCCCCGGTGGGATGGGGGAGAGAATCGGAAGAGTAAAAGTGAGAAAACTCGTGGGTTAAGAACAGTTTAATAATTGAAATAAAATAAAATAGTAGTAATAGTAACAACAATAATAAAAGAATACACAAAGCAAGTGATGCACAGTGCAATTGCTCACCACCCACCGACCGATGC
>NW_008794543.1:3403533-3442212 GCF_000699145.1 Aptenodytes forsteri | reverse complement strand
CCCAGGAAAGTGGTTGAGTCCCCATCCCTGGAGGTATTTAAAAGACGAGTAGATGAGGCACTTAGGGACATGATTTAGTGGGCATGGTGGTGTTGGGTCGATGGTTGGACTCGATGATCTTAGAGGTCTTTTCCAACCTCAATGATTCTATGATTCTATGATTCTAATCAAACATTATTCTCATGCTAAATCCAACACACAGCACTGTACCAGCTACTAGGAAGAAAATTAATTCTATCCCAGCCGAAGCCAGGACAAGTACGTGTCGCCTTTCCTCTCAGACCCATTCAAAGTACTTGGTATGGTCCCAATTTGTCTGTTACTCCTGCCCTCCTTCTGCAGACATGGGGCTGGGTCTGTTGTCCCACCACACCTCATCTGCAGCCCAACCCGCATCAACAGGTTCCACTCCGATCCTCCCTGTGAGCAGCAGGAGTGGGGCTGGCGCTGGCGGGCAGGCGGGCAAGCTGGTGCAGTGAATGAGGTCAGCCCCACCAGAGGCAGGCTGGGCTTGGGCAGCCAGGACCCACGGGGTGACATAGCGCAGGGACAGCCCGCAGCCCCAAAGCTGCTCTCAGGGCACCAACGCTGTCTTTGAAGACAAACCTGTCCCTTTTTACACTGTGTGATGGTGCTAACGGGGGGTCTGAACTAGCAGTGTCCTCTGTGCAGTGCTGCTTAACAGCAAGTTTTCACGTTTCAACTCAGTTTCTTAACTATGTGTAGAAATTTTGAAAGCTCTGACTTTGCTATCAGTAAGGCAATTTTTATCTTGGGTTCAATTTGGAAAATCATTTTATGCAACAGAATGAATTGATGTGTTTGTTTAATTAAAATAATATCTTTACGGAGGAGTAAGTGTAAATGTCATTTAAGACTGATTTTAGTTCTCAGGCAAATACTATTGTCATTGTCAAATACTACTGTCGTCTTGTCATTCAGCCAGACCTGAATTAGAAAAACATAATCAAAATATAATCAAAAAAGCAAGCTTTATATTGGTGATGTGTTGAGTAATACACCTCTTAACTTTCAGAGACCTAAATGTTAATTTAGTTGAATGTAAGCAAAATGCAATTCCATTTGCTGCGCATTAGATGCATGTGCTATCAGCTAATTTAATTTAGAGAGAGTTTGTTTTTTTCCCTGACTGTGGTGAAGCATCTAAAATTAAACTAATATCCTGAACAATGCAAATGGAACAATGGTAGTGAAATTTTATATGCACATACTGTTTCCCTGAACCTCTTAAAGCACAGTTTCTGGTCTCCTGAGAGAGAGCATTCACTGTGATTAAATGTTCCTGGAGGAAGCCACTTAGAGACAAAAGGAAAAGGCTGGGCAACAGGTTCTCGTAGAAAGAAACAATGTGGCAAATGAAAGTTTTGGTTTTCCCTTTCTGTTTCATCCATCCAAGAGCAAATAACCTCTCTCATTCATAGCTGGGTCTATGAATGATGAGCCATCTGATGCAAGTGACACAATCTACCGTTGGGGAAGAGAGCATACAGAGGAAGGAGAGGACTCGGTGTGGTAAGCACATCCTCTGATGCTACCTAGATACGGGCAGTTGTGGAAGAGCTTACGGCAGTGCTGTGGAGAGCTGCCTGACACATGGGCAGCTCCGGGCAGGCTGGGTCTCCAGACTTACTTCTGAGCAGGCAATTACCTGCCCAATATCTCTTGTACCTCCACTTTGGTTCCACTGGATTTTCAGGCTTTTGGCAGACGAAAACCACCTAGAAATTCTGGACAAATAGCCCCTGTACATGACCCAAACAATTCTGCTGTACAAGGGACATAAATCTCAACCCATCCTACGCACATCATGTGTGCACGTGTTGTTCCACACATTTAGACTTGTGCGACGCGTACCACTTCTGCTTTGCGAGTATTACAGATGTAGCAAGGGGGAGCAGTTCTTCCCTGGGAGAATGGAAATATTAACTATAACAACTTCAACATAATTCCTGAACTTCTGCATAAAATACATGTACAAATTTTAGGTTCACACAGGTCATTGATCTGAAGGAAAACAGCCCCCTTTACTTCCAAACGAGAGCCCTTCAGCACAGCTGTGATTAATGAATAATTGAGAAAAAGAAGATTTTTATGGGGAATGCATTAGAAGAGAGAATGTATGTGTGTGTACACAATACGACAGTTCTTATGTTAAACTGTGAGCATGTAAAGAATTATTTCATCTAATTGAATGTCAGTCCCTGAGCATCAGTGGTGGTGTCCAAGAATTTATAGTTTTTGTGGAAAACACTTGGCTTAGTTTTGGGGATTGTCCCTGAAATTCGGAATGCAAGTTTCATTTTAAACTTCATCCTTTAAAAATCGTTTGCTCTGTGTGGAACCTTGTATTTTAAAACCTTGTGGCCTACAGACCTGCAGTACTTTCAGTTCTGCCTTTGCAATCTGGATTGTGATACACTGGGGCAAATATTTAAAAGAACTCCATTGAGCTGTACTGGTGCATGGCCTAATCTGTCTTGTTTTCTTTATTATTTAATAACAGTTTTTGAGCAGCCCACTGTAGGCTGTGTCTTAGGTGGGAACAGAACGATTGCAGCATTTGAACTGTAATCATTCTGAAAGAAAAGCACTCTGCGAATACAAAGAAACATGCATTTTCATTCTTCTAACATTGCTACCAGGAACACCAGTACCTCACTTTTCTCATAATGGCTGTGGAAGCTATTGTGTAACCCTGCAAAGCTCAGATATCACCATGGGAGAAGGGTAAGGGTCTTGCTGATTCTTTTTGAGAACAAATATCCCAGAAATGTGTTAACAAATCTGACTGCTGCTAGAAGATTCCCTGCTAGCTGTACAGAATTTGGAGAATGCATTCAAGATTACATTTTCTTTTTATTTTCAACCTATATTATATCAGATCTGGATTGATACAGCAAGTGAATATGCTGTGACGTGACCTGGAAAAAATTAACATGAAGGTATTTCTGTTCCTTGATTTACATAGAAGTTTGAACTTTCTCTACATTTGGCTGATAATGAACTTTGAACCTAAACAGTTAAAAAGATTAAAAACATTTTCCTGCGCTTTCCTCAAAAAAATCAGGCATTAACAGAGGTAGAATACCATTGGCCTGGCCCAGGATTTTGGCTCCTGCTTATTATATGCTGGAATTTCTAACCAGATCCAGCTTGAGACACCAGCCCTAAAACCCTCCTGGTATCCAGGTGCATTAGCAGATAGGAAACTCGATCTTTTCAGTGCACATCACCACCAGCCTGTAGCCCCTAAGGACGTGGTGGAGCATCTGTGTGGCTCCATCGTACTGGAATAAGCACCAGCAGATGATGTGGGCACATCCTGAATTAGTGGAAAGGACAAGGTCGCAGCTTTTGTACACTGCACATTTCAGCATGTAAATGCATGCCGGATCAGCAGAACCCTGGAGGAGCAACCGCTGCAGTGGCTCTTTCAGGAAGGAGAATATAACCATCTGTGTAAACCCAGAATCCAAGAATATAAAAACAAAGTATTGCTTTTGCGGAAATAAGAAGTCTTTTCTGTTCTTTTTTTCAGCTTGTTACATCATTTGAATCCAGAAATCTGCTTATGTGTGTCATCAGCATGAATTATCACCAGTTTATCTGCATATAAAAACACTCCAGGAAAAACCTATCCCGTTTGGCTCCTAAGAGAATACCCGGTTTAACTGATACAACATTAGCTTTTCTATTGTTATTTAGCCATGAAAATTTAGCAGAAGGTAGCACACCTCTTGCTATGAAACCGATAGCAAAGTTTGATTTTAGCAATCATGAACATGGCTTGTTTGCCTCCATTTTGTAGCTACCCGAATGCAGGAACAATTTGAAACACTGAATTTCTTCACTTTCTATTTTACATTTTACTTTTTTTTTAATGTCTTTCAATTAAAATTTAAATTGCACCTAGTGAAAGCCAATATTAAACAAAATTTAACTGGGCAAACTAATCCCTATACCGCTGCTAGTTATGTTTATGAAGTTGCATTAGTGCTAGTCTAGTTATTCCAGGAGAAGGTTTTGGAGTTACATCTGTATTGATGACTTCTGTTTCCATTTTTCTGGGCTAAAGAAGTTTTTCTGACAAGATCAAATTATTTTATTGCCTTATACAGAATCCTCTTTCAATTAGACGATGTATAATTTAATACACTCTCTCACTGTCTGCCTCTCCCCCAAAACAAGAAAGAGGAGGGATGGAAACACCAGTTCAGTTGTCTTGGTGGACTCTGTAAAATACTATTTTCGACACAGTTCCAAGAACATGGAGGACACTATTTAATAAGCAAATAAGCTAGTTCCTGCATCTCTGAGGAAGACTGAGAAGAGTTACTGTCTTAATATGGGCCGTAGTATCACAAACATACAGCTTTTTACTGTTTTCTTTCATGTTTGTGGGATGCCTAAAATGTTTACAGTTTAACTATGGCATCCCACAAACATAAAGGAAACATAGCAAAGTTTGATTTTAGCAATCATGAACATGGCTTGTTTGCCTCCATTTTGTAGCTACCCGAATGCAGGAACAATTTGAAACACTGAATTTCTTCACTTTCTATTTTACATTTTACTTTTTTTTTAATGTCTTTCAATTAAAATTTAAATTGCACCTAGTGAAAGCCAATATTAAACAAAATTTAACTGGGCAAACTAATCCCTATACCGCTGCTAGTTATGTTTATGAAGTTGCATTAGTGCTAGTCTAGTTATTCCAGGAGAAGGTTTTGGAGTTACATCTGTATTGATGACTTCTGTTTCCATTTTTCTGGGCTAAAGAAGTTTTTCTGACAAGATCAAATTATTTTATTGCCTTATACAGAATCCTCTTTCAATTAGACGATGTATAATTTAATACACTCTCTCACTGTCTGCCTCTCCCCCAAAACAAGAAAGAGGAGGGATGGAAACACCAGTTCAGTTGTCTTGGTGGACTCTGTAAAATACTATTTTTGACACAGTTCCAAGAACATGGAGGACACTATTTAATAAGCAAATAAGCTAGTTCCTGCATCTCTGAGGAAGACTGAGAAGAGTTACTGTCTTAATATGGGCCGTAGTATCACAAACATACAGCTTTTTACTGTTTTCTTTCATGTTTGTGGGATGCCTAAAATGTTTACAGTTTAACTATGGCATCCCACAAACATGAAAGGAAACAGTAAAAAGCCCTTTAGAAATACCTAAGAAACGAAATACTTTATCACAAACCTAAACCAAAAGAGAACAGCCTTGATTCTTACAGATACGTTATTCAGTATCCAATTTTTTCATACCTTTTCCACTTCAGGTATTTAACCCACACTTTTGCATCTCAGTGCATTTTTTTTTTCATCTGGACTTCTTTGTTCAGCTCTTTTCATGGATCTCTCTAATCTTTCCCTCCATGGGCCCCCCAGGTAACATATTTTTTCAATAATCAAGGCCAATTATTTTCTTATCATTGCCACCATTTTGTTTATCTTTTATTAATTTGATGACAGAGTATGCTATTACCTTATTCTCTGCATCTGTTGTAGGTCACATGATACATAAATCCATCCATAATTAATCTCTGGCTGGTGGCAAGTCTGACCCAAACACTTTTTCATTTAAAGCAGCCGGCATCACTACAGGAGACCACCACTGACTTTGGGGAGATGTACCTCAGAAGGGTAACTATCAGGAATATAATATTGCCTATATCTTCAAGTAACAGCAGTTACGCCAAATGAGTAAGAATGTTATTTGTTTCTGCTTCCTAATTGGCATAACCAAATGTTTCCCATTTTTTATCTCTTTTATTCATAGAATCATAGAATCATTAAGGTTGGAAGAGACCTCTAAGATCATCAATTCCAACCGTCGACCCAACACCACCATGCCCACTAAACCATGTCCCTAAGCAATTATATAATTATATAAAATAAATTCCTTTTTATTTAGTTATTGTTACTTATTACCAGTCATATACATTAGAACGTCGTATTTATATCAGGAAACTGACTACTTTGTGTTACTCTGTTTAAACTTTTCTATTGGATACCTTTAGGAACTCCTTATTTGTAGTCTCAAGATGAATTAGGTTACTCAGCAATAGTATTTTTATGAAGCCTATTACAATGACAAATCTATGGCCACGTTTAATTCACACCCTAGCAATCCTGCCATAACCCTTAGATGTTAAATTAGTTCCCACATAATAGACGTCCAGAGAGGACTTTTAGAAAGCAACATGCACAGATGATTCAGGGATTGAACTCTGTGGATATCAGTCATGTTTGCAAGTGGTGTTTGCTGTGAACAAGAATCCCAGTGACTCATGAGTTTCAAAGCCAGAGGAAAACATCATCAGCTTTATAATGAAGGCCACACATTTTCATTATCTCTGAGAAAGATACCCTATCTTGGTTTTAAGGCTTAAAATGATGGAAAACCCACCAGAACAATCTCTCGGATTAGAGAGCCCTTCATTACATGGCATTCTCTCCAGTCATGTCGCTTGTATGAATTCAGCTAATTCTCTAAAGCCAAAAGTAAAGGATAAAAAGGATATATTTCAGAAGTCTGGAGCTGCTCTCCTAATTAATGAGTTTTCAAAAGAGTTTCCATAGTCTCCTCAAAACCTATCCTGAGCAGGGAAGGTTTTGTAAAATAGATAAGAGAGCGGGTGGGAAATACATCAATGGAAATAGTTTCTGTACTGGCAAATCACCCTTTGCTGTCTGACAGCTGTCTGGTGTCAGAAATAAGGAAATCACATTTGAGCCTTTTATGATTATTATATTATCATAAACAACATGGACACCTGATGTCAGTAGCATTTTATTTGAAAAGGCCATTGGATATGCCTGTTTCGCATCCTGTCAGTTTAGGCCTTGGGCTATTTTGTAAAAGCGGTGTTCAGAAAAATGACTTGGAATTGCTTAGTTGTGGTACCAAAGCCATGAAGGTGGGATGGGGTAAAAAGTTCCTACTTTTTTTTTTGCCCACTAAACCATGTCCCTAAGCAATTATATAAATTATATAAAATAAATTCCTTTTTATTTAGTTATTGTTACTTATTACCAGTCATATACATTAGAACTAGTCGTATTTATCAGGAAACTGACTACTTTGTGTTACTCTGTTTAAACTTTTCTATTGGATACCTTTAGGAACTCCTTATTTGTAGTCTCAAGATGAATTAGGTTACTCAGCAATAGTATTTTTATGAAGCCTATTACAATGACAAATCTATGGCCACGTTTAATTCACACCCTAGCAATCCTGCCATAACCCTTAGATGTTAAATTAGTTCCCACATAATAGACGTCCAGAGAGGACTTTTAGAAAGCAACATGCACAGATGATTCAGGGATTGAACTCTGTGGATATCAGTCATGTTTGCAAGTGGTGTTTGCTGTGAACAAGAATCCCAGTGACTCATGAGTTTCAAAGCCAGAGGAAAACATCATCAGCTTTATAATGAAGGCCACACATTTTCATTATCTCTGAGAAAGATACCCTATCTTGGTTTTAAGGCTTAAAATGATGGAAAACCCACCAGAACAATCTCTCGGATTAGAGAGCCCTTCATTACATGGCATTCTCTCCAGTCATGTCGCTTGTATGAATTCAGCTAATTCTCTAAAGCCAAAAGTAAAGGATAAAAAGGATATATTTCAGAAGTCTGGAGCTGCTCTCCTAATTAATGAGTTTTCAAAAGAGTTTCCATAGTCTCCTCAAAACCTATCCTGAGCAGGGAAGGTTTTGTAAAATAGATAAGAGAGCGGGTGGGAAATACATCAATGGAAATAGTTTCTGTACTGGCAAATCACCCTTTGCTGTCTGACAGCTGTCTGGTGTCAGAAATAAGGAAATCTCATTTGAGCCTTTTATGATTATTATATTATCATAAACAACATGGACACCTGATGTCAGTAGCATTTTATTTGAAAAGGCCATTGGATATGCCTGTTTCGCATCCTGTCAGTTTAGGCCTTGGGCTATTTTGTAAAAGCGGTGTTCAGAAAAATGACTTGGAATTGCTTAGTTGTGGTACCAAAGCCATGAAGGTGGGATGGGGTAAAAAGTTCCTACAATCCCCTAACCGTTTTTAACAGTAAAACATTTTCAGAGTGAGTAAAGTATTTAGGAAGATGAAGTCCTACCGATTATTTTTGTAAATTCGACTCCTGAATGACCACGTTAGTTTTTAAAATGGAACTAAAGTTCCTAAGATGATTACGTGGTTTTGATGTCCTCTTTAATAAAATCCCATATAAAAGTTTCATGACTCAGAATTGTAAGGGCGAGAGGAAATCTTAGCCGCGTTCTTGTGAGCTTCCTGAATGAAATGTTGCAATGCCATGACCACATGTACACCCACACATTGCCTCTGAGGTCTAATGACAGTGGAAAAGATCTTTGCAAACAGCTTAGTAGCATGCTCTGACCTTTCTCTCACTGTTCAAAATAAAGTATTGGTGATGCTCACGACAAATGAAGTGAGAAGGATAACACTGGAGAAAAGTCCAACAGCAGAGGAGAAAAGGAGAGTAGAACAAAGCATATAAGGTAAGTCCAGTGATAACAGACAAGAAGAAATCTTCCCCAAAGCCACATACAAGTTGTTGGGAGAGAGTTACTCTGTTAGAGATGTTTCTAATACTCATTCACAGTGCTAACCACAATTTCTGATTGTGAAATGGCCTTCTTTCTCAAGGGACAAAAATACTTTATTTCTCTAAAATTCACTTATATATTAAGGATGGTAAACATCAGGTCAAAACAATCATATATGACTATGTAACTACCGACACTTCAAAGAATCTCATTGAAAATACTGCTTATGCTGTTTTTTCCCCAGGCTATAATAGAATTCTTCTAATAGCTTTGCTAACATCTTTACCACCACACTAGAAACTGTAACACTCTAGTACCAGTAACTGATTCACAGAGCACAGAAGATACAACACACTGTGATGAATGAGCTACACAAATGTTTTGCCCCTGCCAAAAACTGAAAGCTGCAACAAAACCTGTTCGCTTGCTTTTATGCAGCACTCTTCATTCAGAAAATCATAACTGGTTTATATGTGCAGCCAGCATCACAGCATTAGAAAGCATACAGGGATATGAAACAGCTTCCCTAAAGGATGTATAAAATGGGCCAGGCACTGCAGTTTGGGAAGAGGCTGAAGGCATGCAAGACGGCTTTACAAAACCAGCAATGGCATAGGGAAAGCGCACAGGGAGTGGGTGTGCACTGCTCTCATCGCAAAAGAAGTAGGGGGGATTTAATCAGCTGATGTGGAAAAAAAACAGGAAAATGTGTTACATGCACCATAACATTACACAGGACTTTGTGTGGGCCAAATATACAAATGGGTCTGAAGGAAGGATTAAACACAACAATTGAGAATAGGCCCATAAAAGACTATTAAACACAATGATCCACATGGTCCAGATCAGGAGTTCCTAATCCAATGATTGCCTGAATGAGGGAGGAGCTCAAAGGATCACTAAATATATCCCCATTCCTTACGCCCTTGCTTTGGCCGCTGTCAGAGACATTACACTGGACTAAAAAACATTGGTATAAACTAGAATGGCAATACAGGTGTTTATGTTAGCTTATCTCTCTGTTTTTAGCAAGGACAATTCAGGCAAGACAGATTATTGTGTAGGAAGTTAATGACAGTGAGAATTAAAATCTAGGGACGGTGTTTAGAAATAATCCCCAATTCACGCACAGGCACCGAGTCATTTGCTGCTAAGTAAGTTCAAGCTTTTCTTTAGGTCACATTTTTTTCCAGTCTTGGCTTGGCTTCTGTGTGCTCAGCTTAAGCCAGTGGCTGCATTATCATGAGAGTCTATATACAATATCTTATTTCCCCTTTCTAACTGCAGTTGAATATGGATGGAATGAATAGCTGCATTGGAACAACATGTTGGTTATGTATCGAAGGGAAAAAAATCCTAATGGTGTTGCCAAGCGGGCAGAGCATTGTAAAAGGTTTTGACCTGGATTTCCTGCTCCTTTCTGAGTAACTTTGAACGAGTCCCTTCATTCTCTCTGTCCCCATGGGGATAACAATAGCTACCCTCCTTTGTACAGAACTTTGATATCCAGTGATGCTATTGACATTCCCAGGTACTTACATCATCTAATTACTTAGTAGAACGTGACAAAGAATGCAAATTTATTTGAGATTCTTTTTTTTTCATAGCTGCAAAATATTATTTTCTAATAGAAGAGGATGATCCATATCATCTTTTGCAATTCAAAGAGGTAAATATTCTTTTCTGAATTTACTAGTGTTCAGGGGAGGGGAAGAAGAGAGCGGAAAGATAAGAGTATACACCCTGTCTTTAAGAACCTGAACTAGTAGCTCTTGTATCACTTCCATGCTAGGAGGGTCATCTCTCCGGTCACTCTGAAGGCAACAGAGAAAGAGAAGCATGTCCAGATCAGGGGGCTTTATTGCCCTGAGTCACTCCAGCTACACTGAAGGCAATTACCCCACCTGTCCACACCAAGTACGCGGGGGCCCAGGAAGAGAGTCTCCTAACTCCGCCTCCCACAATGCACAGTTCTGAATGCAGAAAGTGAGATGCATTTGAGGTAATCCTGTGTTAAATGAGGCAGTGGATACTACAGGGTCGTATCCAAGCCTTTTGACTTGCCATAGAGGTTCTCACACTCTTAAGCAGACTGATTTTAAAGCGCCATTTCCTCTAGAAGTCTCAGCGTGGCAGAGCATCAGCGGTGTTGCTGAATCACAGCGCCTATCATTTGTAGATCCCCACATAAGCGCCTCCTAAAAACATCTCCCTGATTAGAGCCGTGGCAAGAACTGGTCCTATAGTGTTTTCATTTCAATTCTATTTGAAGCATAGGGCAGGAAATGGGGAAAAAATCATCAATACATTAACAGTAATTATGAGGGAAAATTAAGTTATTAATATTTACAAAGCTTTTTAAACTGGCTTATTTACTAGATGCTGCTCTGGGAACCCATCTACACAAATGTCAACTTATGAAGGCCACAATTTACACATCTGCACCTGAATCATTCACATCAGTCAATGCAATTAATCTTCTCTATAGCCGAGGTTTAAAATTGGTCAGATGAATCGTATTTTTAAGGTTCCTTTTTCCTTATGTAGACAGTGACTCACTTCATTATAGAGGACTATATTTTAGCTATTAAAAGCTCTGTGAGAAGAATCTCATCTTCCATAGCTCTTTTCATGACATGACATTTTTGTTTTTCTGTGTGACGTTGGATCTCCTGTTAGAGATGTGTATTAGTGACAGCCTAATGGAAGTTTTTAGAAATTATTGCAATATTTTTTGTTTTCTGGATTAATGAAAGCAGATAAAAATGGTGGGTTTGGTGTTAATACAACTAGCTCATTTATAACTTCATTTTTCCTTTCATGTCTTAGGCACCAATATTTCTGTTAGTGGAAGCTAAGGGCCTGATACGTCTGCTATTTTCCTTCCTGGATAAGCACTGCTCCAGCATAGTGACTAGGAAATAACTCTACAATGTGCAGACAGCTGTGGTTCCCAGCACTCAGTATTATTCTTTTCACAGGTATAACTCTATACCAGCCACATTGTGAAATCCATACACTCAACCAGTCATCTTTGCAATTAAAGGTACCTTTTTATAGCAGGCCTAGAGAGTTCACTTTTCTACTTAGTTGAGATTTATTAAAAATAAAATTGGGCTTTTTAACTGATCCCAACGCTCTTCTTATCAGCACAGTTCTACAAATGCACATCTCAGAGCGTATCTTGGCACTCTCACGTAGATGAGTACCAATGTGCAAATAACAAAGAAATGCCTTTCCTTTTTGTGCATGCCAGCTCCACTTTCTTGCATGAGGTTAAACAGGAGCAGGGTTACAGAGCTGTCAAAAGGGCAGGACATGTGGAAGCAATATTGTGCCAGTAAAGGAAAATTTTAAAGGAGCAAAGCTTTTTCTGCGAAGTCTTACAGCATTAAGAATACGGTCCACAACCCCTGCGTTAGAAAAGCATGACTATGTAGAGCCTTGGGGTGTTCACATTAAAAGATAAAATGGGCTGGAAAGCAAGGAGTGGTTTCAAACTAAAGTGTCATTCACCACGCCAGCGAAGAAGCAGAAAGATAAAACATTTTAGCAAGTCTTCAGGTGATAATATTTAGATAGAGCTTAGCCCACAGAACTGCTGTCCTACCACTCAAAGTGTAGACAAGATCACTAACTGACAAAGCAGCACTCAAATTATTAAGCAGTAATAATGGTAATTCTTCCTGGGGTACCATTATCCCAACTTCTTCAGACATGGAAATGAGGCTTCCTGAGGCGTGTGGGTAAGTGATGTGTTTGTATTACTAGATACATTTTCCTTTTACATTGCTGAAACTGGCATTAGTTAGATAAAAGACAAAGTAGCAACAAACATGGATTTAGATGTAAACTTCCCAATGGGGAGGTCTCCGAACATCTGCCACTTGGAACATTACCTGTCACTTAAAAATGAAAATTACATCGGGAATTGCTTGACAATATTTCTAAGAAACCGGGGTTTTTTTGGTTTACATGTTTTAATTACAGGCTCAAAATTTCCATTGTCTTGAATCTGCCCAGTCCCACTGCAATCACAGATATAGAATTCTGTTCTCACATAGTTTGGTTCCTGGCCGTGTAAGAAGAAAACTCAAGTTTTCAGAAAGCATCTGATCTGAAGAGGTATTGCAAAGAACAGCAGATAAGAAAAAATAATTCCATGTATTTATGCTGTCAAAGAACAATACACTGTAATTCCTTTAAATTTATTTTTACAGCTCACAAGTTATTTTTATAGCTCATTTTATAAAGCAAATTATCTCAAATTAAGGCACATCTTAAGAAAACTATTGCAGTACCTTAATTCTGAAGTACTGTTGTTCTCTGGTCATGCATTCAGTGGTAGCACAGATCCTATTATTCTGTATAATCTTCCTTCGGAGCACATCTCTAGACCAGATGGACCAAGCGGGCATAGTGCTGCTGAATATGAATAGCCCTGGGTGAACAGATGCATCTGATAATGTTGTTCAGGAGAAGGTGTTTGTATTTATACTGTGTTCTGGGGTCCTATTTTTTCACTCAATCATCTTATCTGCAAAATAAGATTTTATTTTCTCCACCAGACAGTATTAAACCAGGCCTGGTTTGCTTTGGTTTGAGGTCAATTGCTGCAACAGCTATAACTCAAGGAAGGTGGTTTTGCACTTGTATATTAATTGCCTTTATTATTCACTGAAATTATGTGCTCATTACTTGAGAGACCACCTTATTTCAGGGGCTTTTCAAGAGAATTTACAAACAGGTGGCGCTTTTTTAATTCTTGTCCTTGCTTTTTGATGCCAAGCTCCGGCAAGTATCATCTGTTAATATCTAACAGCATGGTTTTTAGTCAGAATGCGTTTCGGGACTCAGGTTCAACATTTACAAAACAAGTGGTCTCTTAACAACATATAACACTGTTGCCAGCCCAAGGATTATGCCGCTTTGCTATCTAATTTATACAAACAGATGAATCAGCTGAAAAAGATGATTGAGATAAGGGTGAAGATAATCAGGGAAAGAGAAAACATAAATGCTTTATGGGAAAGGTTCCAAAACCATGGAGCGGAACACTAGCATCCATTGCAGTATTTCTACAACAGAAACAGGGATGACGTTTTTCACCAGCTGATTTGTGAGCAATGTATTAGATTTATTGAAAACAAAGGAGTCATCATCCTATTAACAGGAGAGAGGAATCATCCTATTAAGAAGAGAGAGAAAAAGAACAGGATACTGAGAGCACAGAGCATCCAGATGATGGGAAGCTTTAGAAACCCCATCAGTGAGCCATAGCCAATGTCACGAAGCCCAAAGCGAAGGCCGTACAGGGTCTGTTTCATCAGACTGTTCAAGTGAAAAGATATGCACTCTCTAGACTGTGCAACCTGGGAATAGGATTTCTTGAATTTACATTCCAGTTTTAATTCTCCAGAATATTTTCAGAAAATTTAGCAAATGCCTTCATGAATCTAAGGAATAGGCTCATAATAAAGTAATGGAACTTATTCCAGCTAGAAAGCTATACACAGGATGTCCAGAAAAATACGCCAGATTTCTGTCCCCTGAAGCTTTTTCTTACTTCCCCCAGCAGAAAGGAAAATTATCCCTTTTCGAAGTTCTTATGGAGACCTGTTGCCTTGCACTTCTTGATAAAGCAAGATGGAGAGACCAATTCAGTACATATTGTTTTTATAATGTATAATCTAGTTTAAATTGCACCACGTCATAAGACTAGAATTTAAAATGTCATGAAACTCCATCCTTTTCCTCCCATACAAAAGGTAGTCTAGACACAAACCACAGCGAGGACTCAACCTCTGAACGATGAGAGACGGTTGCTGGCCCTGCTGAATGCACAACTTTCTCCAGCAAGGTCATGGATGTGCTGGAAAATTTTGCTGCTATAAATTTTATTGACTTTCAGTTTCTGATAACACTAAGTGAAAGCACACTGAACTCTGGCATTGTGCCATGAGAGACTATTTTATTCTGACAGCTAAACCCCTCAGTTTGCTGAGTCACAGAAAACTTGCAGTGATAAGTCTGTGTAAATGAAAGGCACCTTTTGTCAATGACAAATTTGTAATGTAACTTTGACCAGACTTAACTTTCTTTTCTGTCTCTCCTAGGGGGGAATATAACCAGAATATAACTCAGAGAGAAAAATATTTGTTCTGCATGTGCAGGTGTTAGAAAACCCTCCAATTCGCCCAGCCCATAACCATTCCTCAATTTCCCTAGTGACTGTATGGTCAGAGGAATAAAACAGCTCCAGCAGCAATAGAATTTAATTCCACTGGTTCTTGTTGCACTCTCACTACCTCTTCTCTGTCAGTATGCTTCAGTGATACGAAGAAAATGTAGAATATAGCTCCTTTTTAAATACAGTTTCCTTTTTGCTTGCAAGATTTTGATTTCTTTATGACAGAGGATGACCCATATTACATTCTTTAGTAGGAATAGATAAGTACTTGCTTGTGGTTTTTAGTATTCCTGTCATGAAAAATTTTTCTTTCATAAGCAGCAATGTATTTTCATCTGCCCCAGTTAAAGCATGCAAATAGTCAAACGTATTGAAAGAATCCTTTGCTTTAAATATATTTTGGCAGTTAGAGGCCACCCAAGCTGTCATTCACTAGTGGTCAAATTTGAGCCCGTATAACCCACTTATACTATTGCAAGAGTTGAAACGTATACAATTGTACATACGCAAACTCAAGAGCTGCTTAAACTCACTGGTGCTTATGTTTGGAAAGTACAACTGCTGCATGGACCTGTGCAGAGAAAAGTGGGTGGTGGGTGTTGATCCTATCAGGCTGCCTTGACAATTCTGCTGGTTAACACAATATTCAGCTTGAGGGCTTCCTGAAGCCCCAGCAGTGCACTTGACAATGAGGGGTTGGTTACACGCACTGTAAGGGATGCTGAATGCACCACTCCCTTCCTCAAAGATCCCAGCAGGTGAAGTTGGCCAAGCTAGCTGGAGGAGAATTTCCATAGACTAGTCGCTGAACTTGCCTTAAAATTCAGCTTCCCTGGAGCTCTGCTCCCACAGACATTAGCTCAGCACAGTGAGGTTCTCCTAAGCTTCACCCAACCCTCCACAGAGATACAAAGTCAAGGAGGTTGCCTCCTTATACTACCCCAGAAAAGCCACCCAGGCTATTTTTGTGCCATCTAGGCTATTTTTAAATAAATATTAAAAGCCTAAGACACTATCTTTCTTTCCATGAACATTGATGGCAAAGTGGTCAGGTTTAATTTTTTTTTTCCAAAATCATCTCTGCTGGGCAAGCACAACTTCAAAATGTTTTCTCATATTACCAACTTCCAGAACATGTTCATGATTTCTGTATTATTCAAATGAACAAAGAGCCTCAAGTCTTCAGTAGTCTTTGCTGAAAAAATGTTTTAAAGCTGGAATGCCATGTGCTGTATAAAGCAAACCTCTGGTTACATAGTTGAGATCGGTGGAGGAGCAGTGCTTCATTACATAGGTCTAAGAACATCATCCTTCTCTCCCTGACACCACACTCCTGTACAGTATGCCCTTTGCAGTGCTTCAAAGTAGCGTGGTTGATTTTGATAGTCCTCCCTGACAAGTCCTTGAGGAATCAAGTACTGTTCTTTCTCGATTCACCTACGAGTGACGACAGGGTGGCCTCTTACTGATTATACTTTGAAAAAACAAATCTGTAGACTTGTGATTCCTTTGGGGCTCATCCTTGGCAAGCAGGCTTTATATTACTTAGCAAAGGCAAACACCAAATAGGCATCCACCCCTCAGTCTATCGATAAAACCTTACAGTCCATGTGCATGATAACTCCTTCTACATTTAATTTTTACTTGTAATGATTGATGATAAAGCAAGTTAAGGCAGAGCTACTTCACATAATGTGCAATGCGCATATGACGTAAAAGGAGATGATAATTTAACCCACAAAGATCCACTCATCACAAGTGCAGTGACTCATCAGCTTCCCAAAACATGATGAAATCTACCTAACAGATTCTAATGAAGCAAAACCACAGTCTAATATAAACTGCTGCAGATTATATGCATTTGTTTTGATGCTTTTTGTTTTTATCTAGGCACAATATCAGAGCAAAAGTAGGGAAAAGTACCTGTTTTCGGGTAAGAAAGTGAACTATCTCATGCCAGGGCTTACAAGCCCAGATGGATGTAGGCACGCAACATGTTGGCAGACCCAGAAAAAACATTTTATTTCTAAAATGCTCTTTACAAAAAATGGCACATTTACCTCATAATTTAAATATTTTCATTGTGTAGTTTGGAACATTTAGACACAAAAATAATGACTTGCCCAAAGTTCCTGAGGAAGCCTGTGGTAAAAATGGAAACCTAGACCTTTTGACTTTCAGTTCTCTGATTCAGCCACATGACCTTCCTCACCATGTAATCAGAGTGGTGCATTATAGACCAAAGTCTACCATAACTTACACTTAATAGAACACATGTAATGTACAACAGAATTTGACATTGCCTTTTATTTTAGTTTGAGATAATACTATGAGAAACAGCTATTCCCCAAGGGTTGTGCGGCTCCATTGCCAGATGTCAGCAGGCTGGACAGTTTCTCCAGTGATCAGGCAATAGTTAGCGGCATTTTTTTGCCTGGTTGCTTTCTCCCAAAGCCCGGCATTCAATTAACTGATCAGTTGCCACTGGTCAGCCACCAACTTTGTTCTTTTTTTCAAAGCTTGCATGAAAAAAAAAATCAAAGTACTTGCGAAAAATATAGTCAGAAGAAGCTCCGTCTAGGATAGCACTTAAAATCGATTTCCAATGAAATTATGGCTGAACATGACAGGAAGGGTAGTAAGGAATCATGTCTCTGTGACTGACTCATGTCTTTGCCATTCTTTGAAATCAAGAGCATTGATTTTTTTATACTTCTACTTGGGTTTGCTTCCAGTGTCCTGGGATTCCCCAGGGCCCAGAAGGATACGATGCTTGACACACAGGCAAATTGCTGAAAGGTCAGTGTGCTCAGTGCACATCGGTAGCATCTGTGCTGCTGCTCTACTTGCCAAGATCCAAGCAAATTCAAAGAAGAAAATTATATTTGAAGAGTGTTTACCTGCAGTTCTAGCTCAGCCTCCTGAAAAACACCCATCATTGCTAACTTTTATTTATACATGTGTGCGGGACAATCCACATCAGTTTAAACAGGCTTGCATCTGAGTTTTTCCACCCTTTCTGTTGCAGAATCACTCTAATTCTAAGTACAAGCCTAGTGTTTCCCCTAACCTAGTGACACTGTCCAGTCCCACATGTACGAACATCACGGTGACACAAACTGGCACTGACACCCGACATAGTCTGGCCACCTCTGTGTAACCAACTTGTCAGCAACACTTACTGGCACTAGCAGAAGCAAATCCCAGCTTGTACCCCAACACTAATACTAATCTTTTCCCCAGCCTTGCATTTAAGCCCCAGAGCAAAAAGTGGCTCAGAAACTGAATTTGGCGTCATTTCTTAAGTCAGTCTGAAACAAGTCATCACCTTAGCCTCGACTCAACATACATCCCAATCCCATCTCCATCCTTTCGCAGTGGAATTTCCTAGCCTGCCACAGACCTGCCAGCCGAAACACAAGACAGCAGCTCTGTTTCCCCTTGCAGACACTCTCCTTTACCCTGGAGCTCTGTGAACTCCAGCCCCAACTCCAGCTCCAGCCTTTGCACCCCACTTCTTGTCCCCAGATGTGGTTTTGCCCCATACCTCTTCTAGGCCAGCTAGAAACTACAACTAGGATTATGGTGGAGCTTAGGATTACTTTTTAGGTTTGCATAAATCATGGTTTTACTCAGTGTGACTTCTCACCTTCATTCCATCCAAAGCTAATCATAGCCTAAAAACTGCTTTAGAATCCCAGCATAAACACAGCTCAGTGCTTTGTGCGTGAACTCTGAAAATCTTCCCTGGTAACCTGCTGTGAACTCAAGCTTTGCCTGTTTTCTTTTATCTCTGGAGGTCAAACCCTACTTTACCCAACCATGTTACCCAGTGACCCAACCTCCCATCTCACAGTTCATTTCACAATGACACTGGATCGCACCACCTCTCAGTTTAGTTTAGCAGGCCCTGTTAATTACTGTTAATTATTACATGACTTTATAAATTTACATAAACAACCTCTAATTCTATGCAAAATCTGTTTACTCTCACCAGGACACGTAACCTCAATTTGGAAGGAAATATAAAGCCTTTCAGATCTGCCTATCTTGCAGAAAACTGTGCCTTTTATTAAGGCAGAAGCAGCGCCAGAACTTCAAACACATTAAAATGCTCAAAGCTTGTCAAGAATCAGAGAGTTTCTTTGAGTTTGTATGAAAATTAACTTATTTCTCTTGCAGTAGGGACACAGTTATGTTTTAGAGATGAGACAATGTCTGCTGTGCACGTGTACTGTCTCGTATTACTCTGGATGCCACGTTTCCACTTACATTATAGCATCAGAACACATTATTGACTAACTTAAAGGTAATAATCAGAAAGGTTTTATGAGGCAAGAGTATTATGATCCGATAACAAATTGCCTTTTTTCATTTTGTTTTCTGCCTACATCATAGCAAGCATCTAACAAGACTAAATTATAACTAAGAGCAGCTGGTAATAGCTGCAAATGCAATCCGTTAGCAGCAGCAGTGAGCCACATAATCAAATGAGGAAAAGAGGTGATGCAGCCTCTGCCTGTCTTTGGAAGTAAGAGTCTGCACACGTACACTTACACACGCATACAGCCAAACTGCGTAGAAAAGGTTTAAATTAGCATAATCATCTTTGGCTTTAAACTTAGAGGTCACACTCGCTGTAACACCTCGCGAGGCTACCAGAAATTAGCCCAGCAGAGAAGCCCCTCTTCACCTGGAGCACAAGTCACTTCCACACAGAAGTGCAGACAGACACTAAGGAACAGGCAGACACTAAGTACCACACGCGGATGAACTCCAGGACAATTTTCACAGCTTTCTGAACATGAGAGTTAGGGAGATTTCAGCTGGGAGCCCATCCTGAAAGGGACACCCTGCCATGCATCTTCAGTGAGCGCCTCGCACAAAAAAGTGGGATAGACAGAGGCAAAGGGCAGAGCGCCTAATTCACCCAGGTCATCACAGATTATAAGTGATACCTGCAGTTTTACCAGAAGCTATCAGAGAGCAATGCGCAGGCAGGAGCTAGGTATGTAAGCCCATCAGACTGCAGCACTCGCAAAGCAGGCAACTCATCTGCTGCAGGAACGTCACAGGGATCCGAAGGCAAATCACCCTCGGCTCTGCCAAGGGTTGTCCTGCTGTCTGTCAAAGGCCAGCGACTGGAGGCAGTTCCAGTGAAATCTTTTGCCTAGCAAGGATATAAAAGATATTCTGAGCGCTGCCAAGAGCGGGAGCCTCTCAGAGAGAGAAACACCTGGAGTGCTTGGAGTCACTCTGGTGATGGGAAGTGACTGCACTCTGCTACATTCATCTCTCCCTAGGTAAGTCATGGCTTCCAGACAAAGCATAAAACATAAGCTAATTAGATCTTTTTTTTTTTAGATCCAAATTACTGCTTTTGGCAGAGGAAATGGTCAGTAACTCACAAAACCCTGCAGCTTGTGCTCAGAACAGGAAAGGAAAGTTTTGTGCCTGTCCTACTGCCTTGGGGCCACGAGCTGCTTGCCTCAGAGTTGGTCTGTGTGATGAGCAGTGTCTGAAATTCACTGCTAAGGCAATTGAATGATGGTTTGCGGACTACAAGCCTGTATACAAGCTGCATAGTACAGAGTACAGTGGGTTCATTTCCTTCAGGGAAATATTTTTTCACCTGATAAACCGTAGAGGTAGTCGCTGTTTGTGGGGTAAATAAGCTATGCAAGTCATGTCTCACTAAAACTGCTGGACTTTCCTTTTTAAGAACTGCTATAAATATTAAAACTATTTAGAAAGATTTCTAAAAATCTTTCTAAAATTCATCACACAACCCTGCAGTTCAGATTTATATTCACAGCGGAAATATTTTTTCACCTGATAAACCGTAGAGGTAGTCGCTGTTTGTGGGGTAAATAAGCTATGCAAGTCATGTCTCACTAAAACTGCTGGACTTTCCTTTTTAAGAACTGCTATAAATATTAAAACTATTTAGAAAGATTTCTAAAAATCTTTCTAAAATTCATCACACAACCCTGCAGTTCAGATTTATATTCACAGCGTAAGTTTACTCAGAGGTAATTATACGAGACATGTATGTTCCCAGGAAGTTGTTTTATGATGGTGTTTTATTTAAAAACTAATTGCCATGCAAAATTGACCTGGTAAGCTGGACTTTCCACAAAACACTGTTTAGTCTTTGACAAAATGAGCAGAAAATGGACAAGAATGAAATAAATCCTCTGAGGCAATAATTATTATTCAAACAGCTGCTGATATTCATTATGTGCTGATAATCAGAAGGCATTGCCCAGTTGTTTTGTGATGCTGTTTTATTTAAAAACTAATTGCCATGCAAAATTGACCTGGTAAGCTGGACTTTCCACAAAACACTGTTTAGCTTCTTTGACAATGAGCAGAAAATGGACAAGAATGAAATAAATCCTCTGAGGCAATAATTATTATTCAAACAGCTGCTGATATTCATTATGTGCTGATAATCAGAAGGCATTGCCTATATAAACTTGCTAGGAAAAAAAACTAGGGGCTAAAATTCTCCCTACAATTGACTGTGTCAATGATCCTACAGCCCACCACTTGTGTAAAAGCAGATAATAGCAAATGAAGTTAGCAGGCCTCTCAATGAAAGCTGCTAGCTGCAAACAGGCTGTCTGGAAGGAGTATTTTTTCAAGAGGATGCATAATTTTAAAGTTACAGCTTTCACAGTGAAATACAAGGCAAACTGGTACCATGATTTGCTGCAAATATAATGATTTAGCAGCAGGCACAGATCACATAATGAAATGATGGAAAGAGGCGATGTACCAAGCTGCCAGGCTCTGAATATGTGTCCAGAGGGTCTACACATGCACCCTTGCATACACACACATATGCTGCACAGAAAAGGTTCAAATTAGTGTGACCATTACCAGTGCAAATGAAGACAGCATTCCTGCATTTCTTTACCTTTTATGCCAGTATAAATCTGGTAGTAATGGGGGATAATTATGCTTTTTAAATTATTTTTAAAAAATATTTAATTTATAACAAACATTGATTAAGTTATGCTGAACTGCGTACATCACTGATTTGGAATGATCATTGATTGACAAAGGGAAACCTAGCCCAGGCTCCAGAAAAAGAGAGAATTGCTTGGTCATCATATAAAACATGGCTGTAAAAAAATTGTGTAGTAAATTACCCACAGTATTGTAGCTGAAATCTTGCCCATCTTGAAGCTATTTCAGTATGACAGTGTTGGAGAGTTGTGGGATCAATGAAACATTCATTTTGCATCTTTTCTTTTGCCAGGCTTGGCAGAGTAGAACTGTCCTTCCACTGGAATGGTTTTGTGGGTTACAATTAAGGAAACCTCCAAAACACAACAGCTGATCATGGAAGAAGCCACGGAGAGAGGGGTGAGTAAAAACTATCCACTCGGGGGAAAAAAAATTATTCCACAAGTAGTTTTGCCTGTATTGTGAATTTTTGTTGTTCTGAATATGCTGTGAGTCAAGTGATGTTTTCTTTCTGAAGACAATAAAATTTCAAGGGGTGGGAAAGGGGAATCACATGGTTATAATTATTTGGATCTGATCCATTACTTGCACGTTGTTTCCTCTGGGAATGTAATATAATAAAATTCCATTAAATGAGATGGACACAGAAAATATCCACAAAGAAAAATGCTTGTCTCCCCAGGCATGTATAAAGGCAGCATGGGTGAATCTTTGTACCAATCTCTCTCACCTACTGACGAAAAAGATTCTACCAATTATTTTACCTGATTCTTTGCAGAGGTAACTTGATTAGCAAGTAGCAAGAAGTATCACCACAGAGATAACAAGATTAGCAAGACTAGGGTGTGAACTTTTAGCAGTTTTACAGTTTTTACACTAAAAAATGTAAAACACTAGAAGAAGTATGAATATAATATTCATACTATACATACAAGGACACCATCAGCCTGGAAGGTCTTCTGAGTGACCACAGTCATGTATTCCAAAATGCTGTCTCCAATAACAGCATTTCCACTGGCTTCTTTCAGCCCCAGTGAAACCTGGTCTGCACCTTAGGTATAAGTATGAAAAATGTATTTACACAGACTATAGAGAATCTTAAATGGTGTGAGCTTGTTGGCTCTTGGAAGCCCCAAAATTAATTTATTGATTACTTTTTCTTTTTAAATACTTGGGAACATTATGCAATTTACAAACATTATGCCAAAAACAAAAGGAAACTAGAAAAAAAAACCTTTAGAGTGGAGAAAAAAAACCCAGCTGTTCCAAAGTCTAAGAAATATCCTGGCAATAGTCTTAGCTTTCTTTCCATCTTCAATTTTTGTTCTAACATCAATTACACTTGTAACCAAGCCATTGACTTACTTTCTTCCAGGGCAAAACTAGACACACATTCCTAATCCTAGAGTCACTGTGAATCACTTTTCAATTAGCAGAAAGGACTTTACAGGCGTTTTCTAGGTCTGCAGTACATCCTCCTGCACTATTGTATTGGCAAGAGACATTCATACAATAACCAAAGCGGCACCTAACTCTTCCTCCACCACTGAACAGGAATGATACTTCCACAAAACAGAAAAACCCTCAGTTATTTCTGTAAATAGTTGTAGGTTATTTGTCAGAATCTAGCCCAAAACACTTGCAATTACTTATCTGAAGCTCTGTAAAGCTCAGATTAAGCTTCTGACACAGGAAGGCATAATCTCCACAGATGGCAGAGAAGGGATAGCCCTTATACCTAAGCTTGTCAGAAAAAAATATGAGAGTGTTGTGAGGAAAACTAAAGCTGATGACTGAGATGCTTAATTTTCATCCTGCTGAATCCTGTCAAATCCTCCTCACTTTTGTTTGCCTTCACATGCAAATGATTTGTTTTAAAGAACTGATGAATGCCCAAGTCATATAAACTGACAGCAGCGGTTGCACTGCACCACTGTCAAATATTTACATCCATTTTCCAATCATCTGGCAACTGAAATGCAATTAACAACTTTGTTTTTATGTCCCCACTGGAGTTGGCTTGCACATCCATCACAAATGCATTCATTTACTCTAAATTTGCTCTTTGGATTTTACTCATTTAAATGAAGAAATTATGTTCTTTCCCAGCTCCTGTTAGCCATGATCTCTTCTGTCCATCAGCCTAGAGGGCCTGTGATAACCTTTTAGTTAGTTATTTATAGCCTATAATCACATCTGACATTCTCAGGACATTATAGCCAATTCTGTTCACTTTGAGCCTGGATCAGTGTAATTCCAGGAAAGAGGAAGTAGATGCCAGGTAGTGGTGAGATTAGCTATTAAAAACTCCTTAAAAGCCTAAAGCCGATATGTGATCCTGCATGTCAGTAATTACTTCAAGTCACAAAGACCCAAGAAGTGGTATCCTGAACAAAATCAGAAGCAGCATTGCTTCGGCTTGTTGGAGACTACCATAGTATTGGAATGCTAGATAATACGCAATGTAGGTACTTTCACAACATACCTACTATATAGCTAAAATCTTCATTTTACAGTTGGGAGCTTAGGGATTAAAATCCAGAGTGGATCATAATTATTATTCACTCCTAGGAGCAATGCCTCTTTGCTGCACAAAGGGATCTGCACCCTCGCGCTGGGAACCCTACAACCTGATTGAGCAGATGATGGCTACAGGGGATGGAGCACATCCCCCAATGAGCAGAGGCGGTTTGCCTTGAAACTGGCAGCAGTGAAGCTACATTAAAGTGGTGACGTGCATAAACTGAAAGAGAAGGCTCATTAGCTCAGGGGTGGTACCATTCTAGCAAGGCTGGCTATCTCTGAGGACTAAGCCAGAAGCTCTGCTTGGTAGGTTTGAACTCTCAAGACTGCTCAGGCAGCTGACACAGCACACATGAACACATGCCCTCCTTTCCTCTGTTGTAGGAATACTCTGAAAATACTGGCTCTCACCCTGTGGGTCAGAAAGTCCAGGTGATGTTTGGGTGTGAGAATCAAAGTGGTCAGCAGTAGCTGAGCCAAGGCATTGGAAATCTCAGCAGTTCCAGATGTGGTAGTGATGGACTCGAGGCCATTCACACAGTCAGTCAGCCCAGGCAGACAATGGATTTGTCCACACTGACCAACACCAGCTTGCGTACCAAAAAGCAAGATAATGGCACATGGTTACCTTTCTCTCTACCTAATGGGCCCATCCAAAAAGGTACCCATCTTTAACCCCTCACTAATGTGTGGTTATTTTCATTATTTGTAAGCAGTCAAACTCATTTTTACAACACTGGAAAATTCATAATTCTTAATGCCTGGCGACTTTGAGCTATACAGATTATTATTGCAAAGTTCTCTGAGCTGTTTGGATGCAAAGCGTACGGTGCAGGTGAGATGAGCAGGACAGAGTCAGCACTGGGTGTCTGCAGTGCCAAGTTCCGTTGCTCAGAAGGTGCAGAGCAAGATCACCCATCTGCCCAAGGGCAGGAGAAAATGCAACATGACAAATCAGTGCAGTTTTCCTGATATACTTCACTGCTTCCATATGCTTTCCTCCAGAGCTGAACCATCTATCTCTAGGTCATATATGATTTGTGCACCTCACCAGACAGCTTTCAGAGACACCGTTGTGTTTGCTGATTCCAGATGTTGGAGACTGTCTCGGGCAAGTAGAAGTGCTGCCCATTTCTCCCCCGCTCCCTCACACTGATTATTCAGTTCATTTCAGAGCAGGGTCATTTCAGACACTGACAAATTGCTACATTAAAGTCTAAATTCTGAAGCATAAGACATCGGACCATATGCCATCCTAAACAAGCGAGTCAAGTCAATTGTGACTTGAGAGAACGAAGGCTCAAAGTGCCATCAAGTGGAATGGCATGGAGGGGAGCAAGATGGAAAGTTTGCCTGGGGTTTTTAACATGTGAAATGACACTACTGCCTAAAGTTTCTTATAAGTACAGTATTACAGTTTGATATTAGCAGTATTGATATCTTTCATCAAACAATATACACCAAGAGTGGAAGCGCCAAGTCAATTGTGACTTGAGAGAACGAAGGCTGTGCGTGCCATCAAGTGGAATGGCATGGAGGGGAGCAAGATGGAAAGTTTGCCTTTTTTAACATGTGAAATGACACTACTGCCTAAAGTTTCTTATGTACAGTATTTTACAGTTTGATATTAGCAGTATTGATATCTTTCATCAAACAATATACACCAAGAGTGGAAGCGCTTTATTTTTCCAGAGCTGCAAATACTTTCAGCAACTACTTGTCATCAATACATGGGCTATATATATCATGCAAAGAGAAACCAATACCATAACTATTTGATGTTAGTTGCTGGTGTTTGGATTAAGTCAACTCCCACTTTTCTTCTTTTACGACACTTGTTTTATCTGCTTTTTCCTGTATTTTCAACAGCAGGATTTTAGGACACTATCAGAAACTGTAAGAGAAATTGTATGAAGAGATCAAAATAAAATTCTCCTGTGAACTGCAAGAGAATTTATTTCTTATTTCTGCATTTATTAATGTATAGAAATTGTGGCTCTAATTTCACTGAGACATCAAAAAAAAGCAACTATCAAGAATTGCACAATAACTCCAAATAACAATACTTTACGGAGTATACGCAAACAACAGAACATCCAGCAATGACCTCCTGAAAGTATCTGTGTAACCTAATTGTGAATCTACTACCTCCATTTTACTGGTGTATAAACTGTAGCTCGGCGCAAAGAGTTTAAGCAATTTGCTCAAGGATACACCCCACCTTACTGAGAGCCCAGGAGTTCAGAGCATCCAGACCCCTGACGTGTGACTTATGACTATTGTTGCCCCTCTGTGTGACCAAAGTGCACAATGATTTTGTTTCCTTTTTAGTAAGTGTGTTTATGCTTGTCAACAAGCAGCCCAAGAACCCCAATGAGAAAGAAATACTGGCTGCTCAGCAGTGTCACTACCATGTCAGCCATAAGGTTTGTAATACTAAAGAAAGTGGCTGCATACAGCCGACAGCTTCATATACTTTTTCTAGCGCTCCGAGAGCCTAAAATATGAAAGAGCAGACCCAAAAGGATGAATTCCATATTCCCCACGTAAAATCTGAGCATTCGCAATCCTCCTTACACATGTGAGGGAGAGGAGAACCACGAGAGCAGCCTGCAACCACCCAGCAGCACCTCTACGTACCTCCACACAGGACCTGAGCAAGTCTGATGCGCTTGGCCTTACATTCCATAAAGAAATGTCACCAAAGTTAAATCTCTTTTGCAGCACAGAGTCCCTTTTCCTTATCATCTTGGTAATTTTTAATAATAATGTTGTTTCAAAAGAGAAAGTTTAGTTTTGCAAATGTCTTCATAAACTATTTCCAAACAAATAAATAATAGGAAATCCCCACTCAGATGAACTGACAGTTTGCTTTATCTTTATAAGAATGAATGACATTTGAGTGAATAACCATTTAATTTTTACATTTTAAAAGTCTCAGTTGACTTTAAAATCAATAGATATTACAGCTAATTCATTTTACCACCAATTTGTATTTTCCAAATAAAAAAGAAAGGAGTACTGTTTTTTCTAATACATCTTCATTTCCTATCTAATTTTTTTTAAATAATAGATATACTATCAAATAATTTTCTCAGTTTTTATTCCTAAATACTGTTTGATTTTATGAGCCATGCTGTACACACGTTAAGTTACTCTATGTACTATGATACTGTCCAGCAGTTTCATAAATTAGCCTAAATCTAAATCTAAATTGATTAAGCTGTTCTCTGGACTCCAGAAATAAACTCCTCAAGCAAAATTATGTATCTTTCATTGAACAATAAACACCAAGAGTGGAAGCGTTTTATTTTTCCAGAGCTGCAAATACTTTCAACAACTACTTGTCATCAATACATGGGCTATATATATATCACGCAAAGAGAAACCAATTACCCACATATCAGTTCATGTGAGGTGAAGAGAAAGCCGTGTGCTACTGTTGCTGTGAGGAATCTATTATCTTGAATTACCTACTCACTTGAAATGCACAGCTACATCTCCCAACGACTACATGATGTGGATAGCTTGAATATGTTTGCCCCACTGCACCTGTGAGGTGGCTGGACATGGCTTACACCAGCTGGGTTTATCTAAGATGACTCCTGGCTTGTAAGTGCATAAAGAATGGGGGAAAGAGTATCTCAGGGTGTACTGCCCCTGCCACTGCACTTCTTCCCTCCAGTGCATTTCTACTGTAAACGAGAACAGACACCATCCCTCTCTTCAGCGTGGAGGGACAACTCACTGCTACTCAGTGCAAGTGCTAAAGGTGATGGGTTTGGGGCACAAATGAAAGTAAAAGACAGAATAAAATTCTACAGAATACAGAAGAAATACCAAATATACCCTGCTTGTTCTGCCAGTTGGAGTTATTGTGGTTACCCGTTCCTGACCATGCTCAATGTATTTACAGCAGCCGTTCCCACCTTCGGAGCAGGAAGGGTTACTGGTGGGAGGCTGGGCAGATGGATACTCTGCTCTGTTCTTCCTGTTTTTCAAAGAAGTTTAGTACATCTATCTATTCTGAAAAGTACATAGGTAGCTTTCTGCAAGCAAGAATTACCCTATTTAACCCTGCAACAATGAATATTTTGGCAGTCAATGAGTCTTGGAATTTCTTGTAATTTTATTTATTCTAGTAGATGGTACCACTTTCTCCCTCTTAGGCAATCTGCCAGTATCTGTTAGGATTTCTCCTACAGTGTCTCGTTAATGCAGGCTTGGGAACAATAAGAGTAGGCAATAAAATCAACTTGTGTTGTAGACAAAAGGAAAGTTTAATGCATAAATATCAAAGCTCTGTGCAATTGATTGTGAAAAGGAAGAAGCAGTTTTAATGAGTTTTTAAAAACTATCAGAAGAACAAAAGTAGGTATGTGGGCAAAAAATAACATTCTGCATTGGGCAGACAGTAGCTGTTCTTTCAGGAGATGAAATGCAGGGGAGGTGGAAGAGATTTTTCCTACTGCTGCCCCACACACTGTATCATGATGTGACAGGAGAAGTTAAACCAGAATATTTTTGGTTCCCTTCAGGATCTAGCCATGACTGAAATTGTCCCACTTTTGTTCAAGAAATACTTCAAGGTAATACGCAGAGATGTATTGCAGCTGGAGGAAGAAAAATAACCCAACCCACATCAGTTGGCTGACTGCATGAAAGAGACGTGGCATTCGCAGGGGGGTAGAGCAGCATCACAGTACCTTGTCCCACCCCATCCCACCCTTCTCTCAGCCTAAGTACCAGCAGTGCTAGTTCAGTGCTGAAGCAGAAAATTAGAACCGATTTCACTGGCAATCACCCCAAATATCCTTCTTTTTTGTCTTCTGATCATGAGCAGCTCGAGGAGTTCCTGTGTCCTCTCCCTGCAAAACTACCCCTGTTTATGCCTAATGCAAAGATTCTTCTGCAAAGCCCAGAGGCTGACCCCACTGGTCCCATCCCTGATGCAGTACCTTCTGCAGTTCATCCCATTTCAGTCCTAGATAAATGATATCTGTATCTGGGGCTTTAAAACCTTGCCATCTAAAACTGCCGTCTGTTATGTTGTAGGAGACAATCCTCCGTAAGACTAAATAACCTAAAATGGTCTTGAGCTTAAATTTAAGTAAGCCTATGATTGTGCCAAGCCTCATCCCTTCTAATATATGGTGGGAATAAATTATTTTTTCAACAAAGGTAAAACTGAAATATTATTAACATCCAGACAATGTTCTGGTACCAATTACTTTTTTCTTTTGATATCTGAAAGTAATACCAACCCTATTCAAGGTCTTTCTGTGAGGAGGTGAGCTGTAAAATGACAATTTTAATGGAGAGTAGATAACAATTTGGTCTTTTGTGCTAGCGAAGAGAAAGTTACATCATTTCCCCCATAATAGAAGCGTCTCCTACCAAGAAGTATCATCTCTTTTGAAAAATAGTATGTGGAGGAAAGAGAACTCTAATGAGACTTTGATTACATCTCTGCCTTTACATGACAATCCTTAAAATTACTCGCCTGTTGTACCTTGCTTTTTAATCTAGTCTTAAAACCGAAACTGAAGCAGATGCTTAACATATTTCATTTGCAAAGCTGTTTACACTTAAAAATCATTATGGATAAACTTCAGCTTGCTAATGGGAAGCTGTCACGGTTGCTAAGCCAATTGTAGTTAGGGATAGCTGCACTGCCAGGTGCTGGCACATCTAACCTAGCTCCTTCTGCAGGGAGCCCCGTACAATGACACCACCCAAGATGTCTGGCTGTGACTCTGATCAAGCACTATGTCCTGCTAAGCACAGCTAAAGTTGCTGTTGATTTTATTTGCTGGGACGGAACATTATGCAACACATAGAGCTGTATCTGAGCTGTTGAAGTTGTCTGTATTGTGCTAAGGGGTACAGACCCCCATATACGGACAGTTTTAGCTGGGAATCTCTGCATGGCGGTTGATTAAACAGGGACATAGCCTCCAGTCCTTGCAAACCAATACCAGATTATTTATTAATTCCTTCAACTCTTTTATGGGACAAACTTTGCTTTACTTTTTTTTGGGTTGGGTTTTGTTTCCCTCTAAGAGGAGATAATTCCTCTTGCTCTTTAGATTGACTTTTATGCAAAGCTATAGGCTTAATTCTGGGCAGAAAACCAGCCTTGTGGAATAACTAAAGCAAAACTCATCCACAAAGAGTGGGTGTAGGAAGAGCATGACATTGGGTGGGTCTATGGTCAGTAGAGATGTCAGCTCTGATGCCTTCAAGGCAAGATGTTCCCAGAAGCACAGACATAACAGTATATGTCTGACTGTGTTACAAGAACTTTGCACCTCTCAGCTACACAGATACACAGAGAAAGAAAAACATGAGCTCAGAAAGCCAAGAAGAGCCTTCGCCTTTTACTAGACCCAGTATTGCCAGATGCCAGCAGCCTACCAGCTGCAAAGTAACTTACAGAGAAGAGGACAAAATTGGACCAGGTAGTCCCAGAGCCTCTTCCACCGCATCACCTGCAAGCGGAGACTGGCAACACAGAAACATGCACAGCTCCCCCAGCACAGCTGGTCCATCACGGTTGGTCTATCCAGATGCTTGCTTCTTCCACCTCTCCAGATGAATACCTCGTGATCCCCAGGGTCCAGATGCACGCTCGACTGGAAGTCAGACCCACACATGCGAAATCTCTGAGCCGTCAAAGGAGCTGTGCACCCCTGACTGCCCACCGAGCTCCCAACCTTTCTGACCATGCAGAGAACTAGGAGGCCAGGGGACTCCCCAGCCATTCTCCCTAGTCCTGGGACACCACCCAAAAAGTAGCTAGAGGGGAGGATGAGAGATTTGAAAACCTTTGATGGAGAAAAGGTTGACTGTGCGAGAAAGAAAGGAAAATTGTTTACTACATATTTGATCCCTTCCCAGGTAACTCATTATCTGTGCATTTCAGATGCATGTTTCCCCTGAACAACAGGAAATCAGTCTGTGCTTTTCAGAATAGAGGTGGCCTTTTTTGTAGGTAAAAACTGCAGACATCCCCACCCCAATTTTACAGACCAAAAACCATTACTAAAGACTTCCCAGTAGATGGCAGGGTTACCTTGTGACAAAGCTGAAAGTCTCACGTTGCAAGGGCTGCTGGATAAACGTTCGAGTACTGGTTAAGTATATTTAATTAGCAGAATGAACTAATATCTGAAAAGGCATAAACACATGCTGGTTTAACTGATCTAACGCAAGCTGGGAAATGCAGAAGTTGTATTTTAAGGTAGTGAAAAATCTCTAACCTCAAGAACTAATATCTGAAAAGGCATAAACACATTCTGGTTTAACTGATCTAATGCAAGCTGGGAAATGTAGAAGTTGTATTTTAAAGTAGTGAAAAATCTTTAACGTCAATACAGTATTAAAAATTAGCTTTGTTAAAATGAGCTTCATTTAGACAACTGTTTATATCACAAAACTGGCAAGACAGAAAACACACTATTTAATGTGAGAATCCACTGGAGTTGCTGGCTGTAGAATAAAGTCATGGGAAAAGCAAAAAGCCCTCACAAATATTACTGAAAGTGATCACCAAAAGTGGCTTTCGGGAGCAAAATCAGTTCAGCTGGACAGCGTAATGTTTGCCTCTTTCTAGGAACTGAGCAAAAGAAGAGCACCCCGAAAAGTGAATTCTGTGCCACTTTTGTCAGTATGAGAAATCACAACCTCAGCAGGTGGAGAACACCTCCACAGGTCGGGACTCCCCTCAGAAATAGCCGGGAGGAAAGCCTGATGCACCCTGAGGATCTCAGAAATGTTTTGTTACGTGCGGGGAACCGAACCGCTCAGCCCAGTATGACTTAATAATAACTGTCTGCAAATGGATGAGGCTTCAGCTTCTTCAAACTACAATTCTCTGAAGCTGCTTTTCCAGCCAAAGCAGTAAGAAGTGCCCCATTGTATTTCAAACACCTACAACGACTCTAGTAAGCGAATTCCCTTTTAAGTGTCCCAAGGTTGTATGGGCGTCTCCCTGAAGGATAGCTGGATTTCCATGAGGTGGATATAAATGTGGTCATTCTGGTTGTGTCAACACTTTCTGAAATCACTTGTGGATGACCACTAATGTCAAACCTCTGTGCATTGCAGGTGAACTGAAACGGCTGCAGGAAAAAATACCAGTCCACATTTTATATGGTTTTCTTCAGCAGAAAAGATTCAGACATCAGACACCCAATACTTTTGCATCTCATTCGGTCTGTGCCAGGTTTGGCTTGCCTCACTGAAATTACTCACATATTTAATTTCACTATTATACTGTGGAATTAGAGGATTAGTGGAAATACTATATTTCTTTGTAAAAAGAGGTTACCTGCTTTCTTTTGTGGAGATCTAATAGGAAAATGCATGGGCTGACGACACACAGGGCTTCTGAAAAGTAGAAAGGCCCAGCCTGGCACATCTTCAATGCCAGGACAAATTGTGGATCATGCTGAAAAACAGCATTCTCATTCCTAGTGATAAACAGTATCTTCAAAGTCACATTTCCTATTATTTCCTGCAGTAATATACTTAACTTCCTCTGGTAAGTGTAGAGTGTCACTAAAGAACATAGTTTCGGACTATGTCACTGAAGATAGTTTTGGGGTTTGTTTTTATGTTATAAAATCCTTAATAGTTCATTGTAATATTTGGGGGGGGTTTACATATTAATGTGTGATTACATTATATTCTTAAAAAGTTTCCCCCATCCTATAGCCACCTTACTGATGATTCACACCTATTGAGTCGCCTTGTTTCTGAAAGCATTTGCTTTTTAAAAATAGAAAACCAAAAAGGAACAAAAACTGCATCGATTGATGCTTTAAAATCCTATCTTTTTTTGCATTTGGATAATATACACAAAGCTTGACACATTCCTAAAATTCTGACTCTGCTGAGAGTGTAACAGAAATGGTAATATTAACGTGATCATCTTGATTTTTTTCCCACAAGAATAACATAATTCTAACTGCTCCAAGATCACGTCTTTTCTCCCCCTTTCAGCCTCATGAATAATTTGGCTCATCTTTCTCACTGACATAAATACTGAATCTTGCTGAAGGTCACGCAGCATTCCCGGCATCTTCTCATTCATGTGCAATTCAGCACTATCTTCTGTGCCTCGTATTATTTTACATTCATGACATGCAGTTGTAGATTGTTTCCATGGTAGTATAACGTCTGATAGTCAGTTCATGCAGTGAATGGTAAACACTGATGTTTCAAAAGCTAATTAGTGGTGTAGATTTGTTTCTTATTGCCCTATCTCAGTTTATTCAGCTGGAGAGCTATGGGCCAGGCGAGGTCAGCAAAGGCAATTAGACAAATGATCGTTTCATACAATAGAAAGTTGACATAAATAAGATTATTTGGTATAGAAAGGAAAAGAATTAAAGAGTCTAAGGCATCTGACATTATTAAGGTAACTGTAAACCAATTGTTTTGACCCTTAGGCCTTTGGCTCACCCAGGGTCCCCACTAATCCATTTGTCATCCAACATTTCTGTCTGAAGACAAAAGCCCTCCTAGACTTCGACAGAGAACCTAGATCCTTCTATTCCTGGCTCAGCGACTCTTCATTTCCAGCCTAGCGATAATCTCATCAGTGTCCTCTCAAGCAATACCGTCTCCAGTTTTTTTCAGTAGCTAGAAGGAAATGTATAGGAAAGCATGGGGCAGGGAAGCAGTGGGGTGTACAGAAAAAGAAAGGAACCAAAACTCTTTTATCTGTAAGAAGTGCTCTCAGTTGCCCTCAACTTACACATGGAAAGTTCTTCCTGCAAGTTGCTGGGGGGAGGGATGGGGACAGAGGGGCTTTCACTAGCCCCTCTTTTATTTCTTCATGTCCTAAAGAGCTTGGCAACTTTTAAGCAATGGTGCGAAACCCTCTGAACCCAGTTTTCTGTGACTTCATTGTGGAACTTTCCCTTCAGATCACAAGAGGTGTGGATTTCACCCTCTCCTCAGCTGCTAATAATTTATGCAGACATATCTGCCCTTGGCTTAGCATATCTGTGCAGCTAGGCTTTCTGTGGCACACATCACTGAGGAGCCTGAACACCACTTTCAATGCAACTGCAACCACATGTAGAAACTGTCCCCATACCTGCTGTAGGACAGGGAGAGACCTTTACATCAAGAGAATATACTGAAAAGCCAAGAGAACCTTAAAGAGGAAATGAAACCACAAAAGATATGCTGTTAATTTCAAGAAGAATCATATTTTGCATTTGTGTATGATAATATTACAGCGACCACATAATCGATGTTTTTGTTTCATCTACGGAGTGTGTCTATGACATAGTTCAGGAAGGAACTGCCCTCAGAAGTGAGCGATGGAAGTGGACACTGCAGAGAAAGTCTTCCTCAACAAGACAAGAATTTTTCCTCCTCTGGGAGGAGCAAAGAGAGGGGTCACAGTAAAGGTATAAAAACAAGTTACTTTTGTAACCCCATGCCTTAAAAGATAAGGCATAGGGAGGAACAAAATTTATTTGGTCATTCCCATTCATACACTTGTAGAGGACAAAAAAGAACCACCAACAAAACTGGAAAGTAACAAATCCAGAAGTGCAGAAGAGAAATAGTTATCCCTACATGATATCATGAGGTACAAATAAAAAACATCATAAGATCACAAGCTTCATGCCTAATTAATCTTTTTTTAATTTATTTTGAGTTATTTCAAAAGGTAGGGAGGAGAAACAAGAACAAAACACAAGCTATGGTATAAGCCAGGATGCTCTAGGACACAATTCAGAGTAAGATATTTCTGAAAGGACCGAGACAAAGCAAGCTCTCTGCCTGATCAGGTACCAGAAGAAGTGTGTCCTTTTTCACTTGCTGCATGAATGTATGCTGGCTTAAATAATAATAAATAAACAAAGTATTTTGAACTAGAACCCAGTTGTCTGGTTCAAGGTAGGAAGGCCCATCCCCTCCCACAACACCTCCTCCTGCATCAGTCCGGCACATCTGGGAGTTCCCAGGACCATACGATTTCTGCATCTCCCTCCCACCCAAGATGAGTTGCAGGCCAGATCCATGCCTTTCAGGTGTCCACATCTTTCCCAAAACCCGGCATGCTGTTCAACCAAGAAAGCAGTGCTGGTCTAGCTTGGAATTGGAAATGCAGTCTTTCAGATGGGAATAATGTCATTATAGTGACTAATGTAACAATCTCAGGTAACAGATACAAATAAAACTAAAATGCAGCTCATATTTTGGAAAACAATTAAATTGAGTTAATATAGCGTGCTGAAGACATATATCATAATAAAGAAAGTTACTATTTTCTCGTTAGTATTTTCTCATTAGTATTCATGCAAGATCTGATTTTACTTGCGTCTAGAAATTTTAAGAAAGAAAAGAGTAACATAACCATACTGAAAAAAGGCATTTCTTGTAATCAAAATTTTCCTTTCTACTTTATGTGAAATATGCCAATCTAATTTCTAAATGGAATATCCCCTCATACCTATGTTGACTGGCACGCTAATACAGGTATTTTGCTCAATAATATTTGAAAACTTCCCTTTTTTCTTTCGTTTTTCTGCTGTTACCTTGCATCGTGTGGCACACAAGCTTGCCTCAGCCATTCCTGTATCCTGCTCCGCCTAGTGGATGGAGGGACTGTAATTACACGAAATGTACAATTTAATCTTATCTTAGATTTCTAACAGCATGATTACAAGGTTTCCCTGATTACGCTGTTCAGATACAACTATCAGCAATACCAAAGTTCTGCTTGCTTTAAGGTAAAAGGCTGCCTCTAATTAAACGATGCTATGGTTTTATAGGAGTAAAACGTGCTCACTGTAGTACTAAGTATAAAATGCCAGTGTTTATCTATGGCGGGCATTATCAAAGAAAATAACAACATTCTCAATTTTATTCTTTACGTGCATTCACCTGTATATAATAATTTAATCTCGGGTAAATTAGGGAGATTTTTATAGCTAATCTAGAGCTAGAGTACACATCTGGAAGACCTGTGTTACAGTCCCCGCTCCACTCAGTGTGCCAGTCCTCTGCATGCAGCAGGTGCAAGCACTATTGGAAAGGCGGGATGGAAAAATGCCTCCAGGAGTCCACACGCTCACTTGACAGACTGGGATTTCAGACCTTGCTCCAGGCTGGATAAAGCACGAATTTGAAGCCAGCTCTCCCTCTCTCTCCCAGAGATCTTAGCTGTTTTTTCCTATGCACCAAAGACATCAAACTTAGCCACCAGGGTGCAGAGTCAGTTCAGAAAGCTCGCCAAACTTGCAGCGTTTGAGGCACAAATGATATACCAGGTGGGTATGCCTAATGCTGGAAGCAAGGGCCAGGATCAGCCATTTCAAGCCCTGGGCAAGGCAGCCTGACCTGCCGGAGGGCAGTTCCCTGGTGGCCATCAGGAGTTTATGGTCAGATAGCGACTGTGCACCACGGGTGCTGGAAAAGGCAGCTCCCCTTCACAGTTCAGCTGTCTTCCTCAGGGCTACTACACGTTGGTTGCAAGAGTGGGAGATGGGGAGGGAAGAAAGGGACATCAAGGAAGCATCGAACCGAAGGAAACCGTGCACTGCTTTTAACCGCTGTGATGGTGTAAGTCCTTGCATCCTACCTGCTGCAGACCATGAAGAGCAACAGGAGACTTCCCATGGTAGTCTACATGGCTACATCTCCCTGCTGAGTTACCCCCGGAACAGGTACAGTGAATGGGAGGACAAGCACGGGCCACATCAAGGATGGGAGATAGTGATCTCTCAAGAAAGGTCATAGAGCAAATAACGTGGTGGCTTTACTGTCAGCGGTGGGGTAATACCAAGATGTGGAAGTGCTGGAAGGAGACAAAAGTCCCAGCAAAACTGCCTCTTTAGCAGGTGTGTGGGCATCCAAATTCCTACGGCTGTCTCCAGCAACAGAGGCTTACATTCACTGAAACCTGAGGAGACTGAAAGGGTAGCCACTTTCAGAGGGACTAAGGAAAAATGTCTGACTTTTCCAAATACAAAAATTCAACCTCATCTCACACAGATCTGACATGCACTCAGAGAGCAGCAGCGTGCTACCTGACTTAAAGGAGTCTGTGAGATTGGGGACTCACTTATCTAACTGCTCCATCATTATCTGATAAATAAAAGCCACTTGATTGTGTTCAAAACCAGTACTTGGGAAGAAGGAAAAACAAATGCATAGTAAGTGGGGCCAAGCTAGCACAAGTCACAAGTCAGTGGCAAACAAGGTCCTATGACCAAAACAGCTCCTCCCATCAAGAAAATGTTTTGCTGGGTGAGTGGATGAGTAAGCAGCACACTCCTTGACCTATTCCCTCAGTTGGCACCTGACTCTGGTCAAGCCTGACAACATCAGATGCGTCTTCCCCGCTGTCTTCCAATTTTTCTGTACTAGAGACCCTGAACACAAGAAGCCCCGGCTGTCAGCAGCCCTGGTCTCACCAGTGCCTGCACCACTCCCGAGCACTGGCTGCATCCATGTTCAACTGCTGCAGCCACCCCTGCTCTTCTTGCATGCAAGGTGGTGGGTCCAGGTGCCCAGGCCCTTGGCGTAACTAGTCCAGCTCCCTGGAGAGGGTCTTCCTCTCAGTTTCTGAACCCTCTGTTGCTGTTCCTTTTCAGTTTTCCCTATGCAGGCTGGAGATCTGCTTTGATGTGCACCACAGCGCACCTCACGTACGCCTCCCCCTGCAATGAGATGCAGTCCTAACCCACGTTTTTCTGGCAGTTTCAGCAAATGCTCTCTCATCTGATTACTCCTCCCAGGAGCAGAGGAGCTTCAGTTACTACTGCCCTGGAAGCAATCAGAAGAGGCTATCAAGAGCAGGGACCAAGCCCAGCTATAGGAGGATTACAAACATCTGGAAACATGGTTTAACCCACTGGCCTTGATGCTCAGCTGAAGGTGGCCCTTCCTCTTCCTCTTCTGATGCCACAAGGTCAGGAAGTACGGGAGAGTGGCGCAGGACAGCACCGGCACACACCAGGTCTCTGCCAGACTCCTGCCTGCGGCAGCCCGCATACATCCCAATCCATTTTTAGCAGCTGCAGAGCCTGCAAAGGTAGCACCAACCACATTCAAGCAGTTTGGCTCAAGCGAAAAGACAGCTTTACGCTCTTGTGACAGCGCACTTGGATACCTACAGAGTCAGCATCAGCTTCCCGCAGGCCAGGATCTCCTCAGACTGGGCTCAAACTGGAGCTGGGTGCTGTAATCCCATCATGAATATAGCCCTGCGGGGAAACCACGCGTGCCGTTTCCCTGAAGCACAGCATTTTGATTTTCGAGATTATCCAAACAGGTTGGGTTTTTCCCCCTTTCGTGCAGCCCTTGCTCTCGCAGACATCTCCGAGACGGGATGCGATGACAGGCGTCCGCAT
>NW_008794543.1:3375854-3402498 GCF_000699145.1 Aptenodytes forsteri | reverse complement strand
CGTTCCTGCCACCCCCGCCATCTTCCCTCCCCCGCGGCGGCTGTCGCCCGGCAGTTCCCGGGGATCCCGCCGTGGAGAGCGTAGCTACCCGCGCGACGGGAGTGGAGTAACGCTGCGTTCAGCATGAAAGTTCAAGAGATTAATTCAAAGCAGCACCGGGGCTTGCAGGGAAACGCGCTTCTTCAGGCAGAAAAGCGAACGAGCCCGAAGCTTTTACTGGAGACCTTCAACTCCTGCGCTCCCGCTGGAGCCCGCGGCCAGGATGCTCGCTGCTGTCCCGCGCTGGGAAGGAGAAAGGGAGGTACTAACTCAGTGCCGAGGCCTCTGCAATGGAGCTGACTTCTTAAGGGAGCTTAAGTTGTGCTGCTTTAAATTTAAAATAAAGGCTGCCTCCTGAAATTTTGTTTTAATTACCCTTTTACTTGACAGGATGGTCTCATGAGATAAAACTCAATTTCAGAAGTGCCCCGAGGGAACAACAATCTAAAACTTACGAGCGGTCTGGCAATAACTATCAAATACTGTTTCTTAACGGGGCAAATTCGAACAGCATAGGACGAGTGAGCTGGGGAGAACAGAGAGCACTACTGAGCTGGCACTTTTCTAGTGCATTTATCTGGAGAGTCTTGTAAGAGACTACACTTCCTAACAGTCCTCTTTCAGTTGTTAAATTGAAGCATCTCAAATGGAGCTTCCCTGATAACCATGCTCCGGAAATGAAAGTACCAACTGTGTAAGCAATGCTAAATACTAAATGTGACCCCATTTAGTACGTATTTGCCTGAAAGACTGTAAAGTTAGTTCAAAGGGAAAAACACAAAGGAGTTAAAAGGGAAAAAATGTAGCATTTTAGTTGTTTAGAGCCATTACATTGTGGAAGAGTTTCTCTCTTCACTGCAGTAGGACAAAATACGGCAGATCTCTTTTCAATGGAGATGATGTTTGCATGGCAGGAATCTTTTGTCTGGCTTAGCGTGTACGGTTAGCAACAGCACCATTGATATATTTGTGGTTGGTATAGTAGGAATCCTTTTTTATGAAAAAGCCTTCTCATTTAGACTGCAGTATATCAACATCAGTTGATGTGGAGTGTAACTTACACAGCTGGAGTGCACATTGTACACCCTTTTTTTCTGAAGAATTTGAAGTTTTCAGAGGCCTAGACAAACAGCAGAACATCCACCAAAAAAAAGGCTTTCTTCCCACTTTAATACAGTGATATGTGGTGTTTGTCCAAGGCATGTTTCCCATCCTGAAAGCTTAGAGATAAAATCAGTCGCTCTTAAAACATTTAACACATGGTGGGAGCATGGCAGTGAATTCTGAAGTGATCTATATTGTACAACTCCAGTTGCCTCCCTGCCCCGTCCCCCTTGCCTCCCTGCAATTAGACAGGTCCTGCTCTAAGATGGAGGAGGAGGATGGAGTCGGCAAAGGAACCTGGTTAAAGTGTATTCATCACTTCAACCAGGGAAAAAAAAACAAAACAAAACCAACCAACAGAAATAAGCAAAGCCACCTCCATACAGTTTAGGAGAGGGTCATGTTTGTGACACAATGATATGAGTGCTGGGGAATGATTTAAATGGAAAAAAAACAATCTCTGTTTTAGTTCTTGCCTAGAAAGTTTGGAATCTGGGGACTGGCATTTCTTTTATGGTTTAAACTTCTCGCCAGTGTAAGGCACCACTGAGATACAGATGCAACTTATTACAGGGAGGGTGAGCTTGCCAGGAGCTGAAGTAACCTGTACTGAGCTTTGCTAGCAGGGTCCTCTTTCTCTGTCAGCAAGTTGCACCTTTACTAGAAGTTTTTGCAGGCACAAACGCATATGATCCTACTTCGGGATATCCTGGACCATATTAATATGTCACCAGAGGACTGTGGTGTAAGACCAAGCTCCTGGATACTTCCTGGAATTTTTTCATTCCTGCAGTTCTGAGCTGCTGTCCATCCACACAGATTTGTGTGCCTTTGCAAACCTCTCTTTGTAGTCTTAATTTTGTTATTTAGTTCTGTTAACTAAAACAATGGCATTTTCTATCCACGTACAGACCCATCTTAGAAACATCATTTCCAAGACAATGGAGATGCTATTACTTTTCACCAGTTACTATTATTAAAATAATTCATAGCAGCATTTTAGAGCATCATCTCTTCTATCTGCCAGGAAGGCTGCGAAGGGCAGACAAAACTTGTACCTATTTGTGTCAGGATAGAGGAATTCAAATAGATTTAGTGATTTTGATTTAGCTATCTAAGAAATTTTGGTAGTGGACTCTCTTATTTCAGAGTAAAAGTAATTACTGTGAGTAGCACCTGTTTATCAGAAATAAGGAACTCTTTACAGACGTGTGTAAATGTCTTATTTTGGAAGAGCGCCATGACATGCAGAGGAATTACATTAAGAAAAACCTACCTAGCCCAAACTTAACGTTTAATTGACATGATTCTGCCACTCTGAGAGTTTTATACCAAGAAGAGATTTCTGCTGATATTTTTAAGTCATGCAGGGCCAGGGCACGTATACTGCACTGCAAGTGCACCGCTGTGCGTGCAGCCCCCAGGCTTATGTGCGTGACTGTGTGGTACACAGTCCTACCAACAGTACTGGGTGCTGATGGCAATACTGGATGCTGAGAAAGTTATGTTACTTTAACGTTACATTTTTCAATCCGAAGTAGAAATAACTGGCACAAAAGTCTGAAATTATAGAGGTTCTTTAGTAAACCGTTGAGGGCTTCCAGCTAAATTATTGCATATACGTGGCCTTATATGGACATGCTTTGGAAAGGGCTGAATTGATCACATTTGTGTACAAACAAGACTTAAGTTACTGTGTGGTGCAGGGCAAACTCCTTTGAATCCCGTCTGCTATCCTCTTTGTTACTTGTGGAGGAAATAAGCACAGGCACTTTTAACCCAAAATGATCCTTTTCTACTGCAATCAGTCATGAATGGTTAGAGTCTTTTAAATTCCCCTTCTGACAAGGTTAATCCTGTCCTAATCACGGCATCCACGTGTAACCTCTTTGCCCTGTATCCCAGAAAACAATAAATGTGAAAGCCAGTCATTAAAAATTATATCCATCTTGCAATTCTATAGGGATAGAAAAGAAGTAGTCATACTCAAATCTGTTTTCTCCTACTTTTTTTCTCTTTTATATTCCACTAAAATGGGAGCCTTTTGTTAAAATAGTATAATGAAAACCGTATCAGTGCATTGAAAACATTCTCTTATTCAAAGCACATACAAAATTTAGAGTTTAAATAGCAGAAGTCTTTAGCCCTGCGAAGCCCTTCATATCTTTGTTTAAACAAAACTTAATTTTTAATTTTATGTCTTGTTTGAACGTCCTACATATGGAATTCTTCCTCTTCATTTGGAAAAAGAAAACAATTAGATGTGCTTAAAGGATGGTTAGCTTTGGCAAACACAGCTCAAAAGAGGAAGCGGAGGGAAGTGAATCAGGCCGCGTTCTGCATTGCTATGTTCTTAGCAGGGTCACGTAAGCCATGCCAAGAGCATATGAGATCTGTTGTATTTGCTGACTTCGGTTATTTAAACTGTTGGCAGAATAGTGCTTACAGAGTGCCGGTATAAATAAAAGATAAGAGGTGAGTAAAGAAAATGAAAGATACGTAGAACTTGGTGAGGCCAGGCAACGCGCAGATGTATGTGGAAGTGTGGGAGAGATTCTCTGTGCATCTTCTTTGTTCCTCCTTTCTCAACAAAGGGGACCTTTAAGCATTGATCCATCTGCGTTTGCTGCAACAGCAAAACAGCAGCTATGCTGAAAGCTCACAAGGAGTTAAGTAAGTGTCTCTTAAAGCCATACAGATGTTTTTGGAATAATAGCTTTGTATACAAAATTATATTGGGTGGTAATTGTCCAGCCTCCAAATAAATCCAAATGCTAAATAAATCTAGATAATCTACACAAAATAAGTATTTATTTGTAAGATTAAAAATCCTGTAAAGAGTGGATACCTAATCAAACATGAGCTGGGCCTTAAAAAGTCTCCACTACCAATAGTGTTGAATCTGCTTTATGATCTGGGTAGCCCACAACTCAGTAGGACATTTCCACCACAGTACCTGTCTTGATTAAAAACAGCAAGCTTCTCCACTAAATATAAAACTTTGCTTTGTTTTTACTGCAGTCATTAAAATACCTCCAAGAAAGAACACTTAAATCACTCAGTCCATATCAAAACACACATATGAACTACAACTTACTTAATGAAAAGTTAAGCATCCAAATTGCCTGAGTGTTTTTGTTACTTCAGTGTATTTCGCAAAAAGTTGATGTTGTAATCCCAGAGATGCTGGGATTACGGGAGCTGTGACATCAAAATGGAACTTTTCAGAGGTTTGGCATTCATGAGGTACTTTTACATAATCTCTCCAATAATTACCTACCAACAGCCTTCATCTATTCATTTGTAGGTTAATGGATTAGGGTCTCTGAGTGCTCGTTGACACGAGGGGAGTGCACATCAGACCATTCAAAGACATGGTTAAATCAATGGGTCCATTCAAATATTTCAAGTGAAGGGGATCTTAAAGTCTCAAGGACACCATATGCTTGCTAGTTTTGCAATATCAAGACATGAAGTAGGATAAAGAGGAACAAAACTGAGGAGAAATTTACAGTAAAAATATTCTAAAACATTTACACACTCATAAACGCACCATGAAGAACTCCTTCATTGTACCATTGCTGAATAGAACGGCATGTGCTTCTTTCCCTACACCAAAAGCCTGGATGTAGCATTCATTTTCAATCACACATATAAAATGTGGAATCACCTTATTGCTTGATGCTTTCTTGCTGCAATTTATTGATATACTGTGGAACCCTGAAACTAAGATAACTGAATCTTTACAGTCATTAACTTTACTCTGTTACCCCCTACAGCATTGGATGTGTTCAGAACGAAATAACTTTAGAAGATATTCATTACAAATTTTACTCCATTTCTGCTATTGATGGTAGAATAAGCTACGGCCCTTAATTCTTCCATTTTCTTTCTTTTGTTATTTATCATTTGTCACCTTATAAAACGAATTGACAAATGTTTGCCTGTAATAGCTTACCAGTGCCTACAAAACATAAAATTAATTTATCTGCTTCTTTATTATCATTTCTTTTAAACAGCAGTCCTAGAAAAGGGCTCCAAGTTGCCATACTGACAGCTGTTCTTGGTCACTGCCCAGGGCCATACACTCAGAGGACAATGAATACACAGAAGACAGTTAAGTCCCCACATTCTGCATAAACTATCATAATGTATTAACCTGTGCAGGTAAATTATATACAGTCTCTCTTCAATCTTCCTAAATTCCCAGCCCTTATTTTATCTTGTGTCGAGAAATTGCAGTCTAGTCATTGTTAATCAAAAAACTTCCTTCTCTTTCCTCCCACTGCCCCATCAGTTTCACTGAAATTTGTCTCGTTTTAGTATTATGAGAAGCAGTAAATACATATGCCTCATCTGTCTTCTTTACACCATTCAATATTGTGTATATTTTTAATAACATCTCTTCTTACTCATCTACCCTCTGAAGTCAGTAGTCTGAAAAGGCTATCTTAGTCTGTCTTTGAGTCTGACTTATTTCTGCTGTATTCTATTTCAAGATTAGATTCACCACAACTGACAGTTGTCTAGCATCAAGAAGCCAGATCTATCAGCAGATAATAACCCATGAACTTTAGAGTCTTGACTATCTACATGTGGGAAAAAAACCAACATTCACTATTGCAGACACCCCAAATAAGTGATATTTCATTAGTTACCTAGGCTGGAAATAGGTCCTCTCTGTACGGTAAAGGCACTCGCTTACACTCCATGTAAGCACAATGGAGAATGCCAAACACATCTTTTCAGGCTGTATTCAACACTCTCAGCCTGTCTCGTCATTCTAAAATGCTGCTACTAAAAAATAAAAGGATTATGAAGGGAATCATGAAGGCAACTTCCCAGCATCCCATATAGAAATTTTTAAGACTGGCCATATTTTTTCACAGTGACTTCTCCAAGGCAATTCCTGTATTTGTGTTTCTTGTGTATTAGAGTTTCTTTAGGTTGGGATGGGCCTCTGGAGGCCATCTGGTCCAACGCCCTGCTCAAAGCAGGGCTACTGTAGACCAGTTTGCTCAGGCTATGTCTAGTCAATTTTTGAACATCTTAAAGGACGGAGATTCCACAGCCCCTCTGGGCAACATGTTGCAGGGCTTGACTGATCTCCTGATTAAAAAATTCTTCATAAATAATCATAAATTCCATTGTTGCAGCTTGTGCCCCTTGTCTCTTGTCCTTTCACTGCGCACCTCTGAGAGGAGCCTGGGTCTGTCTTCTCTATACCCTCCCATCAGGTGGCTGAAGGCAGCAGGTGTGACACCAAGTGACTCAGCACACGTGGCCGGGGCAGTATCACACAGCCCTGATCAGAAGTTTCTACAAGATTCCCAGGCAGCTGAAAGCAGCTGAAGAGACTGAAACACGCACATAGTTGGGAGCTGCTGCCCACGTGGGAAGCCCCAGTCTAGATGTGCAGAAGGAAGCTCTTCATCTTACAAACTTCACCAGCATGCCACTTATTCAACGCAGACAGGGAAGCAGAAAACCATGAAGTTATGAAGGACTGAAATCCCCCCAAAGAGAATGAACAGAGCAGCTCTTTCAGAACTAAGCCTTAATATTTTATTGACTAGCAAATGACTAGAAAAATGAGTCAGAAAGTTTCTGCTACTTCTAAATGAGTGACATTTCTTTTCATCTGCCTGTCCGGACCCTAATAGCTTAACCTTTTCAGTAGGTGGTTCTCACTCTTAAGCCTATGAACTGGCAGAGAGCTTCTCGCCTTCTGTGTGGCATAAGTTCCTTCATTTGCATGCCTGTTCCAGTAAAACCTGTTAACTTTTACTTTTGCCCACTCTGTAAAGGCATTGCCCATGGAAACTAGGAAAGGTAGTAAGTAGTTTTTAAATAATAAAGAATTAGCTTTAATTTTGTTTTGTAGCATTATCCTTGATACTTATTTATAGACAAATGAGAATTAGAATGAAAATAATTTCATTTTCTTGGTCACTTACAAGCCAAGTAAGATAGCATTGGGATGTTAAAGCTATAGGAACATAATTTATGCATTATACAATAAGCTGGCTTCTTGTGCTTCATTTCTGAATTGAATAACCTCACAGTTAATAGGATTACACATTATTCCAAGAACAAGAACAGGCCAGTCTTACAGAAGTGAGCGAACCAGGAAAAGGTATGCATCACTGCCCTCCTTTTCTGTTCTTTTGTGCTCTGTCACCATGTTGTTCTGCACAAATGCAGTACTTACAAACGTGGCCCCTCACCCACAGTCGTTTTCTTTGGTGGCAGTAATACTGGGAAGCAAACCCACCTGTGACATGAAAAAATAAATGGTCGATCAGAACACGTCTCTGAGTGATTAATGTTCCCAGCCAGTCCGAGCTGTAAGTGTCTTCTGTTTAGACTGATGCTTGATTTTGGGCAGAGAAGTTTTAACCTTCGTTTTTGTACCTGTTTCACATAGTTAGGAGTAATACCACCACCCTGCAGCTGTGCTTGTTCTGGAGCACATTCCAGGGAACTTCTCTGGATAGAAATGCATGGAAAGCACGCTAGAGCTGGCTATCTTGTCACTTAGAAGAAAAGCCTGTCGTAGTTCCCTCATGTGGCTCAAGTCTCGTGCAATTTTCTTTGTAAGTTAATCCTGCGAGCAGTAAATCTGTTACTTTCAGATTTTCAGTTTATACCACTTGGGTTAGGGAAGAAAAAAACAAAACTATTTAATGTAAGGACCACTGGCAGCCATCTTTCAGTGGTAAATGTTGCTACAGATACAGTATATCAGGGTAAGTAAGAACACGTATATGTTCTAGGTGCTGGAGGAGAGTTTGGGGATTCCTCTGATTCTATCTTGGAAGGTAAGCCTGCCCCGGACTACAGCTTTGGGTGGGAAAGGTAGCTCGGAATAGCCGGGGGTGTTATTTTTCCTTTTCATGCACCACAGTTTTAACATTTTTTTTAAAAAAAAAAAGGGAATAAAAATGTACGTAACCACATTAAACATACTATAAAATTTTACTTTCTATAAGTCTTTTACAGGTAGCTCATGTGCTTTGGAGATGGGAGAAAGGAATGCTTACATTCTTTCCATGACCAGAAATTTAACTTCTTGTTTGTAGTGACCCTTTTTTGTCAAAAATGCTCGCAGAGACTCAGTCTGTTCCTACAGAGCAATACTCAATATTGCAGATGTCCTCCTTCATTAGCGTCCTGTGTTACACTCAGCCTTGAGGAGTTATTACAGGAATCTTTCTTTTAGTCTAGTCAATCCATCTTTCTCTGACTTCAGGTCAGATTAAAAGGTTACAATTTTGGCTGCCTTCATCAGGTTTATCGTGGGCCACAGCAAATTACTGCCTCTCATGGCCAAGATCCAGGGTGACAGCACTATGCCCACTTCTCCAATATTCTGGATTCTCTTGCTTCTTTGCCAGAAGTGGGCAGACATCACTAGCAGTCCTATTTCGGTCTCCTTAGCCTCCTCCCCATTTAGTTTTGTGATTGAATCATAACCCATTACATCACTTATGTTTAGCAAAGCAGCTGGCTCCCAGATTTGTTTTCCCTGACATTCTCAGGCTGCTATTGTGCCTACGGCAAAGCAGTAGGACAGAAATTCTCAGGAAATCTCCCTTTGCACCAGAGTCTGGTGTGAGCACATTTTCTACCCTTTCAGTTCTCTCTCCCTGCTTCTTCCTGCTTTCCTAACCTGACTCTAGCATTTTTGGTCCTGCCCAACAGGTTAGCAGAGGGTCCTGGATGTGTAGTTCCCTGCATGGCCACCCTTTAACTTTCTTGTGCTAGGTGAGGCTGAGAAAACCTTCTTTGTGGTTTCTTCCATTTTTTTGTTCCCCACTAACAGTGCAGAGGATGCACACCAAAGAAAAGATTCCCTATCACTTCCTAGTTGCAGTGGGACCATTTGTCTAAACCTGCATCTTAAAACACTGCTCTTCAGAGAGATCTCTCCCTGACTCCTCGAACGTACTCACGACCACTTCCCTGGATGGCACATGAAAGCAGCAGCCACCATTTCCAAACATTCTGCTTTAAACCTACTGCCTGGTTATTCCTCATACTAGCCATCAAACTGTATTTGTTTCAAACAAGTGCATCTGCAGAGGTATTTAGCGTTTTCTTAATATTCTCCATTTCAGAAACATACATGGGAAAGTACATTCCCAGGAGTGACATGAGTAGGCATGAATCTCCCACAGTAGACATAAATTATTTGGCTCTATTTCTTAAAATTTACTGCAGCTATTTATGATTCAATTCTGTGCCAGAGTGAGGGAGTCACTGTTATTTTCAGACAAGTAATTGGCCCTTTGACCATGTTAAGAACCAGTCACATTTGTTATCGCTACACAAAGGTACAGTTTCTGCTTTCATATGCTCCACATTAAATACAGGTAAATGTACGGAATAGGCACGCCTTACATTGTCACTGCCATCACACACTTTCCAAACATCCATCCACAGCATCCCTGTGCTGTAGGGATTCAGTGGGCCACCAGCTGCCCTGAGCTTCCCAATACACTGCGAGTCCTTCCTTACAGGTTTTCTGTTCACCCGTTGGAGTGATGCTGTTTCATTTCCTTCTGGAATGCAAATTGCTCTTCACGCTAAACACCTTTTTTGATTGCTACTGATTTTTCTGCCATCAAAAAATATGGTAGGCTCAAATACAATAATAACAAGCCACAGCCAGTAATTAGCAACACAAAGCTTAATCAATTTATGTTGTTCTTTTGCCCTTCCCACTGTCTTAATCCAGCCAGTCTTTGTTCCTGCTTCCTTGCCAGGAAGTGTGACGTGTCTTTTGGCTTTTCTGTATGGCGCAATGCAGATCTATAACACTGTACAGAAACATTTTATAGAGTGAATATGTGTAGCCATAAAGAATGGCTGTCTCCAAGGTTAATGGAGTAGTAGAAATGAGATGTAAATAGTTACTGAAGTGAATAGGCAGAACTGAAGGATTTTTTCCAAAGTGAAGATTTGGACGGGCTGTACCTATAGAGAACTTTGAAAGTACGGGCTCTACACACTTTGCATAATTGGAAATGGGTTTCTGAAGTCATTGTTTATATAGCTTTATATGACAAATGAGATTTGCATATTAATTAGAAGTTAAAAATTATTCTGGCTGTTCATGACAAATATTTCCACGTTCAATAATTAGAAAAACAGAGAAAAAATGAGGGCAGGCTTGGTGTTGTGACAGGCATCCACGCCATGCATGCAGCTTACCTAAAAAACAATAGTTTGTCATTTCTAGTAATGGTTTGTACTACAAAACGGAGGAAACTATTTTGCTTTTTTAATAACAGTTGTGTCTATTTGTGTGAAATCAAGTTCATTGCCTTACAGAGAACAGGGGATGGAGAAGAAAACAACCTAAGTCAAATATTACCAGTGAAAGACAGTAATGTTGTTTTCTTTCCTTTTTGAATAAAGAAGAGGGAAGTGGATTGTTTGTTCGTTTTTGTTTTAGTATTTCCTTTATATATGAACTGACCTTGTCAAGCAGTCACTGTCCATGCTAAGGTAGATGAGTTACCATAGTGTCAACCAGATCGTTAATAAAATGTAAACAGTTTTGCAAGTAAAATGTTCATTTGGGGAAGGTTTGTTAGATACTTACTGTTACCTATATTTGGATTCCAGGTAGATTCCTTTAACTAATAAGTTTCACTAAGTTTCAGTTATTTACCTTGCAAAACCATGAGTAAAACCAATGTAGTTAGATACTCTGATGTGATTTTAACATCATTTGTAGCCCTTAGACTCCAAGTGAAATTTTTGAAGGTGCTCAGTTTGAGGCCAACATTGTGCCCTCAGTCAGTACTGAATGCCAGTTGTGTTCGCTGGGAGCATAATGAGGCCAATAGAGAGCACATTTGTAAACCCCCCTCCCTCCTCTGTCTACAAACTGAAATCCCTGTTTAAGAAAGGGCTCATTGTAGATGATTAGTTGAGGGAAAATATTGTAGTGAGAGTGTGCAAAAAGTATCCAGGCAAAATGCTTAATGCCACATAAGGAATGGAAAAGTCCCAACTTCATTTGTATCTCAAGAAACCTTACCCATAATTATGTCACTAGCGAGTATTTTTCTTTCTAAATCTGCTCTAAAAATGACATTGAAATGACTTTATCAACTACTAAATATCCTCTTTTAAGAATATTCTTCCATGCTATGTTTTATTTCAGAAAACTTAAAAAATGCAGTAGCTTAAGAAAAGTGAATGGTCTGAGATGTTTTGCTGTATGTGCTATTGTATTTGGACAAAACTGTATATTAAGGATTCCAACATCAGCTCCAAAAACCTTTCCTGGAGCAGTTCTTTCTTACACCATGTTCCACAATTCACCTAAGACCATGCACGTGACAGAGTTGCAGCACTGAACTGGTAGTGACAGCTTTAACGTGCTGTACCTTTGTTTTTCCTGTTGATTTTGCAAATGTTAAGAAAAAAAAAGAAAAATCCTGTAGAACTTTTGGCATAAAACTGTAGCTGCTGCTGTAGCTAAATTGCTGCTAAGTGTCTAGGTGATAAAAGCCTTCTCCCACGCCTGCCACTCTGAACAACACTATTGTCAGGAAAATGTATGCATCTTTTTCCAGTAAGAATAAGGACTGTGATAACATTAGCATTTAGACAAGACACTGAGCTGATGATTGTGAAATGCATTAATGGATGTGTCACTATTTTAAAAGAGCACATCTGATGGATTGTTTATACATGCCATCTCATTGTACTTATTTATTTATTTTATAGGATATTTTAAACATAAAATTGCACAGATCAAAGTAGAACTCTCCTGTGACCTCCTCACCTCAAGGGCCTGCATTCAAGAGAACCGATCCCAGTTCCCAGCCAGTTGCGTATACCACTGAAGGAAAATGAACATACTGCACAGCCACCACTTTTTGTACTTTCTGCCTACCACACACCTTGTCATCTTATTAGTAGCTTTGACAACTGCTGAGCATGTGACTAATAGCACTTTCAACCGCACTGACATGAACACGGGATCTGCGCCTGTGGTGATCTCCCGCATCGACCATATTATAGTCAAGGAGGGGAGTAGTGCCTTGATCGACTGCAATGTCCAAGGTAGTCCTAGTCCACATTACAGATGGTACAATTCCAACGGCCGCCTGCTCCAAGAGGAAGAGAACAAAGGTAAGATCTTAGTATTCTCACTGATACAGCCTGTCCAGAGACACTTCTGATTTCAGCAGGTTGACCAATAACCTGAACTTAATGGCCTGACTGTGGTGTTTTCCTGTGTGAAAATATATGAAAGCCCGGTGGCAGCCATAAATTTGTTGAGCGCGCCTTGGAAGAAAACAATAACGTTTTTATAATGTGTTATTTATAGCAACACATAGCAAGAAGCTGAAGCGCTTCACAGAAGGTGTAGACAGAAGGTTTCATTGGAAGACTTCGGGTTTGATCCTATTTCCCATTCTGTCCTCTTTTGTCCTTCTCTGGCACCAAAAAGCTATTTTCCAACTCAAGGGAGGATTCTCTTGACATATGGGAATAGTTTGTTGGCATGAATTCAACACAGCTAACTCCCTGATACGCCTCCCTTCTTTATGCATAGTGCCGTGGGAGTGTGAGGAACAGGAGATGCCCTGAATGACCAACAGAAAAACCTATATAGGGCAGCAGTCAGAAGGACAAGCCAAGTTTGAGCCTTCCTGGCTTTAGTTAAGACTCTTCAGTTGCATTTGCCAGAGACCTTAATTACTCATTAGCTTGTTTTCCTTAAATGGAAGGTTTGGGTGATAATCCTAGTTATACTTCCAGGGCACATTTGGGGGGGGGATGGAAGGTGTTTTGCTCACGTAATCCTTCCATACTGACTGCTTTGTTCACAGCATGATGAAATAAACTCTTGGTTATTCATACTAAATGCAAGATAGCTTGCCTAACTAATAGCTGACCTGAGGGAGAACTCTGCTATGACAGGAGTAATGATTGACCCAGCTGGATGTGCAACAGCATAGTGTATCTGTAAAAGCTTACTGCATAACTGGTTATATTTTACATTACAGTATTTTATCACTTTCCTGAGTAAAGCTAGAGAAAGGAACTACTTGAGCTAGTAAGCGGACTTTCAGATACAATTTGTGCGGTTACGGCAACGTACTGTGATTAGTGTGCTCGAGTGTTTTACTAAGGCTCACTAACAGAAATTTTCCCCTTTAGTTAGGCATCTAACTTTAGGCCCTTGTATAGTCAACTGAGAGAGGTAGCTACTAACACAAACATTCAGGTAGGTGAGCAAAAACTTTGGCCAAGTCAGTAAAAATTGCAGATGTAGTATTAAGACAACATCATTTTAACTTAGACTTTCAACGGTGCACTTCCTCCTTTAAGAAACTGACTGTCTTCCTGTAAGAAATGTTTCCTAGCACAAGACCTTTCTTTACTATGTATAGAGTTATGTTGAGTATGGCATTGAGCTGTTATCAAAACCCAGCAATGATACCTTTTCTAATCATTGTTTTCTCATTAGGCTCATACTGTCTGCCAAGATCCATTGGCACAGACCCAGTCATTGAGTCACAGTTCAATGCCATTATGTCATTTATAACAGCTGGAGCCAGGATATATCAGCAAGGCATCTTGTCATTTTACAATTAATAAAGACCTACTTTGCCAACATTGCAATTCAAAGAAATACTGAGCAGCCAGTACTCTGTATTTTTTCTTACTCTAGAGGTGGAGAAAGAAGTGCCATCTGTTACAGATGCTGACATTTCCTCTGTAAGGGAGTTTTCCTCTGAATTTGCCTAACTTTAGCAGATTGGGGTGATTTTTTTATGTGAAGGTCTGCTTTAGACTGAGCTTTTTATTTATTCTATATTATTTAATTTCAGGCTAAGTGATTCAGCTGCTTTCAAGAATTAAGCTAGGGCAAAAAACAGCGTTTCAGATAAGTTAAAAATTCTAAGTAAGAGGATAAAAAGGTGTAATTAAGAACTGTCCATAAAGGAACCGAGGCAGGGATCTTGTGGGAATACTTTCTACATAGGCTTCTACTGGAGATAATGTAAAAAAACAATTTGGATAAGCCATGTTTAATGTGTAATTAAGAACTGTCCATAAAGGAACCGAGGCAGGGATCTGGTGGGAATACTTTCTACATAGGCTTCTACTGGAGATAATGTAAAAAAACAATTTGGATAAGTGTTGTTTAATTAGAAAAACTTTCAAAATGGTAAAAGCCCGTAACAACTCTGAATTAAAGGCTTTTTTTGACTAATGAATTTCAGAATTGCCCACAGATTCTTCCTTGAAAGAAATAAAGTAAAAAAATAGAATAATCTTTTTAACAACAAAAGAATTTCCATGAAAAGGATAAAATAAATGTAGAAGCAAGGTATACACCAATCTGTGGCAGGACTGCAATCCTTGCCTTGTGATTTACATGCGTTGCACAGGGATTTTGTGCTGGTTTAGTCCTCTGATCACCGATTCTGTGTCTTTGCTCAGCTGCCTTAATAGACTTAAATTGCAGCTGGTTAGGTTAGGTTTAAGGAAAAACAACTTTCTGATAGTAAAAATAGGTAAACACCTGAAATTCCTTGCTGTGGAAGGTTATTGAAATTCCATTACTGCCTTCAACAGATACCTGTCAGGAATGGCTTGGGATTGTGTTACAGAGATTGAAAACAGTTGAGTCTGCCTCTGAGCAGCAGTATGTATTACATGATCTTGTTGGCTTACATCAGCCTATGTCATTGTGTTACAAGGAAATCTTCTGTATGACATCTCCCTCTATGAAGTGTTCAGAAGGCACAGAGGCACTCCTACACTTTCTGGCTGTGCTCTCCACCATGTGAACACTTCCAGGGGTGGGTTTACATGAAGGAAAAGAATTGACAGCAGGCTTTCCCATTGGAGTTGAATCATGTGTTTTATAGCAAAGTTGCAATTTAATAAGTCGTATCACACCGAATAAGGCAAAAAATACACATCCTCAGCTCTCAAATGGTATTGATATTTGAATAAAAATGAAGCTCACTTGGGGAACTAAAAATCTAATTTGTTATCAATATATAATGGCAAACACAATAACTAGCTGAATCTTGAATCACTTTAGCAGTGATATGAGCACTGGGTTGTTTCAAACTCAGTTTAATAGCTAAATTGTTCTGCCGTGCCAGGTTCAAAGGATATGAAATGTACAGGTACAATTACATGTAGTGACCAAAGATATCAGTTATATTACACTGATAGAAATGTAAAAGTAAAAGAAGGTCCACCATGGCGTGTAGAAGTTCGCACTGGCAAACAAGACGTTCTCTTGGTTGGTCATGGCTCTTCTCTTTCCCATCCATCTTACTCCTCCTGTCCTATTTCCCTTTTTTAAAATCATTATTCATAATTAAATTCTGAATACTTCAGAGGGCAGGCAGTGTAGTATATGATGTCTGAAATCTTACTTTTTTTAAAGTTTACATTAACAGAATTATATGAGATACTGTAACAAAACACCAAAACTAACCCAATTGTAAGAAAATGCACTGTCAGGGAACAAAACAAGGAGGGCTTAGTAGGTTTTTCTGCCTCACAATCCCATTGTTGCTGTTCTTTGAGGAAGCGTGGCATGTGTTTGCAAGGCTCTCTGAGGTAAGTAGTCATATCTTTGTAACTTAACTGACCGTAAGATTGTGATAGATGTCATGCATATTAACTAATTTTTTTATGAGACTTTGAGGGCATGATCCAGTTATTCACAGTTGATGTCAGGGACTTGATAGTAACACAGCTAGGGTCTCCGGGACAGATAGACCTTTGTGATAGTAAATACTTTGTCTTCTTGTGAACGTTATTTCCTTCTTCCAAAATCTGAAGCCAGTTTGACAAAGCTGATGTTTAAGACTGTACTGATCATGTGAAAAAAATACTTCTAACTAAGTTACTCTGTCTCCTCTCCAGCAGGAAAATGGTGGTTTCTTGACAACGGACTACTAAACATTACCAGCGTGTCTTTTGAAGACAGAGGTAAATACACGTGTGTCGCATTTAATATGTATGGCAATGTTAACAATACTGTGACGCTGAGGGTTGTTTTTACCTCCGGAGATATGGGAATCTATTACATGATTGTCTGCCTTGTAGCTTTTACCATTGTTATGATACTGAACATTACTCGGTTATGTATGATGAGCAGTCATCTGAAGAAAACAGAGAAAGCAATCAATGAATTCTTCAGAACAGAAGGGGCAGAGAAACTCCAGAAAGCCTTTGAGATTGCGAAGCGTATCCCCATTATCACTTCAGCCAAAACACTTGAGCTTGCCAAAGTAACCCAGTTCAAGACCATGGAATTTGCTCGCTATATTGAAGAGCTCGCTCGGAGCGTACCTTTGCCACCTCTCATCATGAACTGCAGGACTATAATGGAAGAAATTATGGAGGTTGTCGGTCTGGAGGAGCAAGGACAGAATTTTGTACGGCAGACAGCAGAAGGCCAGGAAACCACTGAAACAGATGAGCTGTATATGATCCCAAATGCTTTGCAGCGCAGTGACTCTCCCACAGCGGACTCTGATGCATCGTCACTGCATGAACCACCTCAACAGATTGCAATAAAAGTGTCAGTTCACCCGTTGTCCAAAAAGGACTGCATGGACGGTCAGTCGCAAGAAAGCGTGCAGTTGGACACCAAGGAAGAAGACACTCCTCAAACACCAGCACTTCCTGCAGAGCCCCCTCCTGAGCCTTCTGCCGAACTCAGTTCTGATGACACAGCATTGGCGAATGACAAAAATACATGCGTTATATATGAAAGCCATGTATGATAGTTACTCCTGAATCTATGCATAGCAGGAAAATCAGGTGGAGCTCTTTTAAAAATACATATTGTACTTGCCGCTAAGCCTTACCTGGAGACTATCATAGCAAAAGCATGTATGTGGATTATTTGGCACTTTCTTCTCAGTTTGACTTTAGTTAACCATGATGTATGGCAGAGTAATTGCTATTACATTAATATTAATTGCTCTTTTTGATTAGGAGTATTTCCAAGAAACATTTACCTCAGCATTTTCTAGGTTGGAGTCACCTGTAGTGGCCTCCTGGAAGTCATTGGTAGTCTTTGATGTAGGACACTTGAACATACTAAACACAAAATTGGTTTTCATTTTCCTCCTTCCCTCTCGTTATTTCAATCTATTGCATTTTTGCAAATATTATCTTGTGAATTTGAAATATTGCCCAAAAGGCAGCACTCCAGTAGCCAAATAAAATCCTAATAGATCCCATTTACAAAGCCTGCTTGCTCAGCTGCATTGTGATTTAGAGGGCTATTAAAGAAAGTTAAAATGTTTCCATTTCATTTGAGACCACACTGCTTAGGCACAAGGGAAATAGTTTTCCCGTTTCCATGGAATGAAGATGCCAACAATTGTTTTTTTCACATTGAGAAACAACTTTGAGGTGTGTTTTACAGATGGGAAAGCCCGTAAACATCTTACAGAAAGTTGCAGTCGCAACAGCTCTGCAGGGGTTTTTTGCATATATTTGACTGTTCTTTACTTTGCCAGAGGTTTATATGGAAAACAGCTGCAAATATGCAAGATGTCTTGTTTTGTAGTAATTTGGTAGGAGTAAGTACGCACTACCTTACCAGAAGATATGCAGGTTCCTTAACAGTCCTGCAAATGCCAGTAATTAGCTGATGACAAGGCTGAAATGGCAGAAGACCCTTTTATTGGGATTCTCAATTTTATGCAGATTCATATTCTGAAGATCAAGCCTAAATTCATCTATAAGCATAAGTCGGAGAGTGTTTTATCCAAACTAAAAAAAATATATATATAATCAAGTGTCCTGTGAAATTACAATGACAAGCACACAGTTTACTGTGCTATAATTGCTTTGGTATTCTAAGAACCTCCTACCTATGTAGGATGTTCACAGCTTGAGTACATGTGACTCTATCCCACTAAAGCTTTAATGATCACTGCGATTGTGGCATTAAAAAGGATCAACATTTATGCCAGGAAATGCCAGGAGTGGAAGGGAAGTGATAATTTCTATTGCAGACAGACAATAAAAAGGACCTTCTCTGGAGTGAGTCTGGAAAGAAAGCGCTTACAAGGAGGAGTTTGTGTAGGAGTAATAGCATATTACTTAATTACTTGACACACATTTAATTTGAAACTCATGAACAAAATATCACCTTACAGTTTTTAAGAAGGACTGTAGTGTAAGTATAGATACTCAAATCTAGAGTCACGTATACTGCAGAAAAAGAAGTCACTTAGGTCTATGAGGAGATGATGCATGGATGGCTCTCTGGACATTTTATTGAAGTAGCCACATCTACATAAGGTGTCTGTTGGAGGCAATCAATCAGGTATATTAACTGCACGAGTAATTGAGATCAAACAAAGTCAATGTTGCAGCTATCTAAAAAAACTTTTGATAATGAGCTGAGGTTTTATGTTAACTTCCTCATGTTAAGTGCAGAGCTTCACTAGCAGTGTAACACAGGAACACCCTGTGACTAACGTTGGTGATGCAGAGAAGGCTCCACATTTACCTTCCTATGGTTATTAAAAAAAATACATGTTTAATAATGGACTTCAGATTTTGTGACCAACTTGTGAAAATGACAGCATTTAGTTGCCTAACGTTTGTGCTCACCACAGTGGTAGGCATCTATACAAAATGCATTTGCACATGCCCAAAAGGAAACATGCCAGGGCAAAGTCCCTTTAGGAATGTGGCTGGCAATATTTTACTTCCAGTGAAGCAATATAAATCTAGAACACAGGGTAGATTAAGAGAATGCCATAAAGAACCTCACTTCTGACCAGTGTGATTGAAAATACTACTGATGCAAACTGTTAACTTCTTGTCTGAGTCCAAAGTACATTTCTGTTTAGTGTTCACATCAGTTTTTCAAGTCACTTAATTTGCTTCTGGTGTGAAAAAGGACGAGGGCAGAAACAAAAGCAGGAACTTGCACTAAATTCTTTTAATTCACCTTAACCCCTGAAAAGAGGCATCTTGATTTTTCTGCCTGTCCAGCATTTACAAACAATGCTCATGTATTCTAAAGTTACCTGCCTAATGCCCAACTAAGATTGCACAGATGAGCAAGGATGTTCTCCTTGAAAGCATAAAAATAACTTTTAAATTACACTTTAAAATTTTTTAAAAAGTTTCAAAATTACTTATTAAAATACAGTATTTTAATTTTAATTGTTTTTTCTTTATGAACTTTTTACAGTAGAGACCAGACCCCTTCATGTATTCATATGGTGATTGGTACCAGGCAGTTCTGATCCCGACTGCTGCCCTCAGGCTGTCCTCCAGCCTGTATATTATTTATTTATTGAGAAACATTTGAGAGCAAACAATCCCCATGGTTTTCTTCAGTATCTCTGTGTAAACTTCCTTGAAGATATAGATTGTGTTTTTTTCCAGAGGTTGCCCACAAAGAGCATGTATTTGAAGTACACACAAACGTACATTGCAAACCACATATGAGCAACAGTTGTTTGGATTAGATGCACGTAATAGCTGCAATGCTGAATTCCTGATGTCGCAAGGTCAAAGAGAACCTTGACTTTGCTGGAGCTGGATTCACTCGGAGCTGAGAGTTCACAGATAGGACTGGTCCAGCCAGTCTGCTATAAATACTTCGGACATTTAGCTTTGTGGTATTATCGGAGTAAAAACAGAACAGCGCTGTATCTGAAGAAAATACAGATTGTAATGGTTCTGGTTGTGTGTATTTTTTCTGATTTCATGCATGCTGCTCAGTATCTTTATGCATCCGTTATATAACACCTGTAAGCATAAAGCTTTTTACATGCTTTCAGGCACTTCCTTTGTGGGAGATAGATGGGAAGCAAGATCCAAACCCATCTTTCCTGTTCCAAACTTTCTGGCTGTGCTATTATAAAGGAAACAATTCTGTCTTGCAGTATTTATTAGGGAATGGCTATTTTATGGTGCGAGAACACAATTAACAAACATAAAATTAATGATGGCTCTAAGGAAACATTAACATTTGCGTTGTTATATATTTTCATGCACCTTAAGCATTTCAGGGACATTAGAGTGATCCGTTCCCATCATTGGACTATGCACACCTTTTGTTACGTTGTTCTGTTTATTATATCACCAAATGCTGATGGTTCTTAAAACGCTCAGAATCTGGAAAATCCAGTACAACTGAATTTGCGTTCTAAAAGCTTAAGGAACACCAAGCCAGGCTTAGAAAGGAGAAGAGATTTGCAGGATATATTTACACTTTTTAAAAATATTTTTGCCAAAACTTCATGAAACGTGACTAAATATCTGCAGCATAAGAAATCGGTGCTGGATTTGAATTTTACATTTACTATTCTTTTTGCACTAAATGTAAGATCATATTAATCAGACCACTTGAACATAGTACTCGCTATCTACTTAACATTTTCTTTTTGAGCAGCATTTGTTTACTGTTGATCCTTTTTTGTTCTCTGATTTGAGTATGCTTGTGGTGAAACCTACCCTTCAGTCATTTTTTGAGATTGTCATTTGAAAAATTTAAAAGAACCCATAGATCAGCATTTTTATGCAGGTTTATTAGTATTAGGTGGGGCACAGCAGTTCGCTCCTGTGCTTAAAAATTACTGTATAATCGTAAGACTTGCAGAATGGCATATACGGGCAGACGTTGATTTTTTTTAGGTCAGTGCCTGTTTTATTCTAATGTACATACTATGTCAGTTCCTCAATTTGCAGTTACCTTTTGACAAAAGTACTGTAACATATAGCCAGGGCTTTCTGATGTTCGATTTGGTTCAGATCAACTAATTCTGGAAAGTGTTAACAGTGTCGAATTTTAAAAGTTCTCATGGAATATCTTGGCAGCATGCTATTTTAGGAGTTGGCCTCCTAAGTATGCCATACTTAGTGGGACAACTGAAAGCTTCTTAGATGCAAAGGAAATGCTTGCACTAAAGTATCTTAAGTTATATTTCATTTATTATGAAATCCTTTTTGATTTTACAAGAAATGTAAGACAAATATGAATGTGTTCTTTTGAGAAGCAGTTACTGTATTTTGATTTAAATAACTGTTACGATTTTATAGTTCACGGCCGTAAACCACAGAAACCAGTTCATGCTGAAGTGGCAAAATGAAATGTGATCCAGCTTGTAAATTGATCATTGTTTCAATAAAGAATTTGCACAGAGTATGCCGGGTTTGTACACACTCAACAAGATGATGGTTTCCTAGTAAGAGTATGCCACGGCATCAGCCAAGTGGAAGTAAACTATGTCTTTCATTGTACATCTGCTCATATTCCAGAAACATTGATCAGAAAAAACAGTTACTTACCTAGAAAGGAAGTTTTAATAAAGCTCTGAAAGGGAGCTGTTGTCGTTATTCAGAATATAGACCCAATTGTTAATCGGTGGTGTTATCAATAGCCTAGATTGCTCATGTGTGTAGCATCTTCTCTTTGGAAGCATGTCAGCACTTCCGCATGTAATCCAAAGGACTTTTTTGTCAGCTGTTTCCTCTCTGAGCCCTGTCATGGGGCCTTGCAAAAAGTCTTGCTGCTGTTTCAGAGTTGGGGCCAACAAAGTAAGTGTCTTTTCTACCAGAGGCACCCTAGTACCAAGACAAAATAGAAGTGTGGGTTGCCATACCTGCCCCCATTCCTTCATCCACCCTAAAAGGATGAGGTGAAATGGCTTTCCTGTCCCACAGCAGCTGGACTATATTACTCCCTAACAGTCTTCAGCAGGACTTAGTTGAAGCAGACACTGTAATACCTTGTCCTGGCTCTGCTGCTGCTACACAACTAGCAGCCAGTGGCAGTCACTGACAGAGATGGAGTGGGGGGAACTTGCCCTTTCACACATGAAAGCTTTACTCTTGCCAGCTGCCTGTTCTAGGCTGGAAAACATAGCCAATAGGAGGAAAACAATAGCTATTTATTTCATATTTTAACTCTGCTGTTTGAAAGAGTGCTCTAATTTTGAAAAATATTTTTAGAAGCATTTTATTCAATAGTTTCAGTTGAGTTAATGGGGCTGAGACACATCCACAATTTACTTAAAAATGTCTATGAAAAATAGTGAAGGGGTCACAAACTGATCATAAGAATGAAATACGTACGGCTAGAGCCATACGCTATTTTATTGTCTCAGCATGGGACCCTGTCTTGCAACTGGGGCAGTTTGATATGCTGTGACTTTTTTTTTATATAGAACAGCACCACTTCAGGATGCTCCCCTCCAGCATGCTGAACTCCTCCAACAGCTTCATTGGAGCATTTTTCAGGAAGGCAGGGTACCACCAAGCAGTTGGTTCCAGTGGGCTATGCTCCTGAACACTGTGAAACAGGCTCTTCCCAGCCCCAGTGCTTCTTACAAAGAAAAGATATTTATCATGTGGAGGAGACTGCCCTACATCAGTACTACAGAGGGCACTCCAAAACTAAAAGCTGCTGGTGGGTAGTATCTCCACAGAGACAAAGATGGGGACAGTGGGGGGTCTCGGCTCTCCTACTAAGACTGGAGCCAGGGAAAGCCGGTGCGTAGCTCAGGGCTGGTACCCCAGACATTTGTACTGCTGTAACACCACTTTCCCACAGGACTGGATATTTTCTAGCCCACATCCTGCACCAGTGCCTGGAATAACCAGCTAAGAGACTTGAGAATCAGTTCCTTTTCACTATCCATTTCTTCCATCTCTTCCTCTCCCCGTCTTACCTTCCTGTGCTTTTCTCTGTCCCCACCAGCTCCACAGTGCTACTTCGCAAATGAGAACCGAGTAAAGTTAGTGGTCAGGGCAAGTGTTTCTGCGCTCCAGGCACCTCTGTTCCAAACTGACCTTTCATAAGTCCCAAAATGGATTTTTTTTTCCCCAGCTGTACCAGGCTCTAATGCTAGGTACTATATTTAGCTCTCTGGCTCCCAGGCCCAAACTGAGTCATTATACTCTTACAGTAAAGGCTGACTCATGAATCCATGGTATCATGTATAAGTCTGTAAATTGGTCAAAGACAGTAACATAACTGAAGCTAAGTAAGTTACCAATTTCTTTTTCAAAATCAGAATGTATAGCAGCAAACAAATGTGACAGACTTAGGGCACCCAAGTTACATAACAAGAAGCTATTTCATACCTCGAGAAGACGAGGCAACAATGAGAAAAAATAACAGCCAGCCTTGTATAGCATGGAGAATACATGTAAAACCTTGCTTATGATTGAGTAGAAATGTAGCATAAGTATTAAATCCATTTACCATTCTATGGCCACTTTCTATTTTGAGAACAGATTCTCTTAACTCTTAACTAGACCTTTCCTATGTGGGCAAGTATCATAGGCATGGAAATACTACAAGAGTTATCAGTAAGAGCCTTGTCTTCTTCATCTACCATTTGTGAAATTATTTTCAGGACTATTTAGCTATGCATCAAAGGCTAACCGCAGACTGCCACCCTGTCCTGTCGTGAAGCCACCGAGTCTGGGAGCTCCCATCTGAGATGCACAAGCTGATCTTTCTGAAATATCTCCGTCTTCTCTTGCATAAGTTTTGATTATACCACCCAATAAACCACTCATATTTATTAATGGCTGAGGCCCAGGCATTCTCAATTGACAATTACAGAGAAGCAAAATAAATGCCGCCACCACTTCCCTCTTTCTGAAGCCTCTTACTGCTTCTACCTCAAGATTAGCCCTGACGACAGATAGCTCTTGAGTTGTTTGGGTATCCTTTAACTCCTTCCTCCTGGTGAACACTACCTTTTTCAGAAAGCAAGATTTAAAAAAAAATATCAGCCAGAAAAAGAAGCTCCCTTCTAAGGAGACAAGCATGGATCCTGCCTATTTAAAATGCTTCATTATCCTTCTGTCTAATATGACAGCCTCAGGAAAAGATGGTAAAAAATAGAAAGAAATTTAAGAAGATTCAAATGGAGAATTTTTCTTCTCAAAACATCCAGAGGTGATTTATCTTCAAAGTATATTAAATTCTAACTCATTTAATCGTGTTCATTTGTTTTTAAACATACTCAAGTGGAGAAAAAGGAGATTCCTACAATCAATGAAATTTTCACCCCCAACCCCAAAGTAAATCATCACAAAAATATGAAAAATATTGCCCAGCCCTTCTCTCAGGATACCTTTTATCAGGGAAGATATTTCTAGTCCTTTTTATGGTTCTGCTTAGGTGACTGCAGCTTCCTTAAGGGATTGGTGGAAGTGCATTTCTTTTCTGCTGTGGTCTTCTTGGTTAAATATTCTCTACCCTGTGTGAGCTTTTCTTTGTGTATAAAAATCAATATTCCACTGAAGATTTATCTTCGCTTCCTTTCCCCATGGTAGCATTCCATTTTGATACCTTCTTTGTGTTTTGTTTTACTGTTTGGATTTTGTTTTGTTTGCCCATGTTTTAAAACAAATCAGAGCATCCTAATGTTTTTTCAGTTGCCTGTTTTGGGGCAGGATCACTCACACTTATCTGTATAATTCAATTTTAATTATGCAGATGTACAATTAACTACTCCCAGATTGGTGCAGGATGAACTAGTCAATAGGCTGAAGCAGATTTCTTTTGCAGAACAGCATCAACAGAACAGGTAAAGCCATAATTCCCAAGATACGAGTGACATAAGTGTCCTCAGTCATATATGGGTCTGTGAATATGTTACGTTCTTTTGTTTGTTCACTTCAAAAAAGTCATATATGATACATCTCTGCCTTAAATAATGTGTTTCTTTTTGCTTAGCCTGCCATCATGGATGGACTAGCACATTTGCACAATCCCTACACTTGTACCTCAGCTATCCATTATCTGGATTGGTTTATCTTATTCATTGGATAGCTTGCCAAGTGCAGGGGCCTCTCTAAATTAGGTATTTTTGAAGAGACTGCAGACAGCTTGGTGATGCTATGTAAATGATATTCATTTCAAATGCATTGATAAATGCTTTTTCACATTTTTTTTACTGAAATGCTGTATTTCTATATAGGCTGATATCTACGTGTTAATAGAGTCTGTTTTTTCTGTATTCTTTTAAGTAGAAACTCCAGTTTTTCATAAGTGTGCAGTAAAATGACAGTAATCTGCTGCTGAATAAAACTGCTTTTTTTCTACATTTCATACATTTCTACAGTTTCTACATTTCATAATCCCCATGTAATCTCTGTTAAGCACAGAGCTCATTCTTCAATATATATGCCACAAATGAGGTGAAAGGCTCCAAATCTCTGTTATTCATGTAGTCTGCATCAGACTACTAGTTATTTTATTAGAACATATAATAGACCTACCCTGACACTGTAACTCCTGTTGCAGTTACCAGAAATAGCCCCAGAACATTAGCCAAATGTTATATGATACAGCACCGCTGAGAACTATGTTCCTACTCTACACCAATTTCAGAAAAAAACTCCAGAGGAAACCCATCCCTTCTCAGTAGGGAAGCAGGGACTGAAAGTACTTAACGTTTCACATGTTTTTCAGAAAAAAACCCAACACCTAGGTAATTATTGGGGATCTTGCTTGTAAAATTGATGCAGGACCATCACCAAAGACGGAGCTCACTGCAGCATGGAAGCTCATCACCCCTAGTAGGCAGCTGTCAGTTGTAAGACAGTAGCTAAAGACACTTCTCAGGGTAACCTGTGATACTATAAGGAGGCAAACATTCCATATCATGTAAACTGGCAATGTCTAGGAGACTATGGATGGTGTTGCAAGACGCAGTCCCCAAACTGTTCAGGTGATGGCACTGCATCTGAAACTCAAGCCTGTTTCCTGACTAGAGAAGGGCACTGGGAGTATCACCAAAAGCTCTGTGCTGGGCTGGTGGAGTCAGGCCCTATCACAAGAACCCAGTTCCTTCCTTTTGGCTTGATATTGTGACCAAAGTACCCCTCTTCTTTATTTGCTCTAGCATTACTTCATAGTTCTTCAAGGGAGACTAAATATGGGGTCTTCAGTGAGGCAACTGCTGAAGACCAATCAAATGCACAGAGGAATGGGCAGCTCAGCTGTACTGGCAGATGTGAGCTTGCTTTTGTACCATACCAGATAAAGACTCTCCCAGAGGCCAGCATTCAAGTGCAAAAGGGCTGTGATGCTGTGAATCCAGACAAGCCGGGAGCAGACGAGAACAGGCAGGCAGGAGTGAGCTGGAGGCAGACTGGGCCAGTCCAATAGACATGGAATTAAGATGACAGTCTCTTGTGGTTTAACCCCACCCGGCAACTAAGCACCACACAGCCGTTCGCTCACTCCCCCCCGCAGCAGGATGGGGGGGAAAGAACTGGAAGGGTTAAAGCAAGAAAAATCGTGGGTTAAGATAAAGACAGTTTAATAGGTAAAGCAAAAGCTGCGCATGCAAGCAAAGCAAAACAAGGAATTCATTCACTCCTTCCCATCGGCAGGCAGGTGTTCAGCCATCTCCAGGAAAGCAGGGCTCCATCATGCGTAACAGTTACTTGGGAAGACAAATGCCATCACTCCTAACATCCCCCCTTT
>NW_008794543.1:3369835-3375641 GCF_000699145.1 Aptenodytes forsteri | reverse complement strand
CCAACTTCTTGTGCACCCCCAGCCTACTCGCTGGTGGGGTGGTGTGAGAAGCCGAAGAGGCCTTGACTGTGTAAGCACTGCTCGGCAATAACAAAAACATCCCTGTGTTACCAACACTGTTTTCAGCACAAATCCAAAACATAGCCCCATACGAGCTACTATGAAGAAAATTAACTCTACCCCAGCCAAAACCAGGACACAGTCCCACAGTTACTACTGAAAAACACCTCCAGCAAAATCAGCTCCCTTCCCCTACCCCCTCTGCTCCAAAGAACTATGTCACCCATCGTCAGCTCAGCAACAGCTCCTTGTCCTTCTGCCTATTCAGGCTCTGACCAGCCAGTTTTTGCTTCTTATTGAGTAGCTACAAGGTTGTCTAATCCTAATGGAGATTTATTCTGGCTCTTCTTGCCCTGTCTCTCCCCATTACTAACTTACAAGAAGGCATGGGATTCACTTGCCAGCACACAAGTAAAAAGCTAGTCCTCAGAGACCTAACAGACCAACTATTCTGTTCTAAAGGAGGCTGTGCGGAAGGTAGGCATGTCAAGATGAATAAATAGATTTAAAGCCTCTGCCTGGTTAAGCCCTGTATGTTTATTCATCTTCTCATTCTGTAATGGCAGGATGCTGGCCAGATTTAACAAAGTACAACTTGACCTATTTCTGTTTTTTAAAGGAGAGGTTTATATGATTTTTTTTAAACTTGTGAAAATTGAGCAATGAAGGGTTAAGAGAACACAGATTCCAGACTTAATCACAACACTTTCTTCTCACAATGGTATAAATTGTATTCTGTGTCTATTTGCAATTTGCAGAACAAGCACAGGATATCCTAGAAAAACCAGTATTTTCTCAATGATGGTGGTTGTCCTCAGCTTGCCTCCGGGTAACAGAATAAAGGGTTTTAAGGCACTGTCAATTAGTAGAATTGATAGCGAAGGCTTTTGATCAGGTACCCTGTTTGGAAAGCAACTACACTGGGAATTCCCAGTTTGTAAATGAGGTCTGTTGCCTTTATATTGACTTACCATATAATGGATTGTAAAAGGCCAATTTTACTGGAGCAGAACTACATAATCTTTTACAAATCTGGCCTACTGCTGCACATTTTTTTCTCTTAAGAGTCTGCTATAGGATATAATATATACTAGAAAACTTTAATGCTCTACCCATGCAATTAGAGACATTTTATTCGAATACAGAATCAGAAAAAAATAAGTCTTCCTTCATATTTTTTATTTCAAAAGCTATCATTGATAACTCTATCGTTTGTGCCATGTTGTAGCCACAAACACTGAGACAGATGCTGGTAACATTTCTGCCCACTTCAGCCTAGACCACACCACTTCATTAGAGTGCTGAGAATTTGCTGGCTTCGAAGAGGCCAAAGCATGTATTCTCAAGGGACTGAAAGGAAAATGTTCTACAAATGCCAAGCTGGAACTTGGCACCGTGGTCACTCGGCAAATGAATGGCACTGTACATAATAAACAAGTAGAGAGAGAGCTTAAATTCTAAATACCCTCTTGAGAAAAGATAGAAAACAGTTCCTAGGAACAGTGAACAAAAGCTGTCAGAAAACTACAATCATTGATTTTTGTCATGAATGACTTATGATTATGGCTATGTGGTTGGAACGGGAATGGAAGATCCTGCAGTACAAAGCACTGCATTCTCTAATCTCGTGTGAGATTTCATTTACACTCATTAGATAAAGCACAGTGTCACATTTGTTAGATCTGTTGGGCTCAAATATTGTATTTTACACATTAATGCAATTATCTTCCTGTTTCCCTTTGTCACTAATGTCATCTTTAGATGACATTAATGTATCATCAATTAATAAATACTTTTTCTATTTCCATGTATATCTGTGTACAGGAAAATACAGCTTAGAATAGCCATTAATTTTCCATTCAAATGAATGATCTGCTTCAAAATGAAACTGATCAAGCTGCAATTTTACTTCCACACCTCTCATATTTTTATTATGCAACACACAAACATTAAAAATAAGAAAATATATGGCACAGAGCTTAGGCTGCCAATTGGCTTCCTGACAAAAGAACAGATTAAGCAAGGTAGCAGGATCTCTGATCCAGTAGATGAACAAGCTGCATTCTGCCTTCTGCATATTAACACTGTTCAGCTCTGAAGGGAATCTGCTGTGACCTACATGCACTTTAGTTCTACACTGCACAGCACTCAGGATATTGACCAATCTGTTACCACACCCCATATCCTCAACATCTTTCACAGTCACCAGCCATTACCAATTCAGGGTTGCATAATGCACTCTTACAAAAGCTTTCAAAACCTTATTCTGCCCTGAAACAGGAGTCAGCCTCCTCAGAGACCAAAATATAGCCTTGTTCTTTACCTCAGAAGGGCTTTAGTCCACATCCAGTCCCATTCTCTGAAAATACAACCAAAGATTAATAGAAGGTGGAAAATGAACCTCCAAGCTCACCAAATAAGCATCTTCAATTTTAAATACTAACACTAAACCACCACTGTGCAAAGTGACATTCTACTCTCTCCTCTTTTCCAGATCTTTTGCAGCTTTCCTTTACAGTCCTTGACTTTCTGATTTGTGGGCCTGAACTACTCTCTCCACCAGAGGAATCTAAGTTTGTCTTCTGCTTTTTCTTGCACTTACTTGCCGCTTGAAAGAAATCCAGTTGTGCAGTTAGGCCCAGATCCAGAAAAACACATAAACACGTGATTTATATATATGAATAGTATCATTGTGAAGGGTGCAGGCTCTTTCCCAATATTTGCCATCAGTCTTTTCTCTGCTATTGCTTCTTTGTTCCCCATTACTGCATATGGCCTTTCTGTTTATTCCAAGATTTTCCTGTAAATTCAAAATGGGGTACAGGCTATGTATATGATCATCCCCAGGACTGAGAGGAAAGGGCTCTCAGAAGAACTGAGACATAAAACACACATACAACTGTGTTTAAAATGAGATGTCAGAAAGCTCTCAGCACTGCTTTTCATCTCAACCAATTAACATGTATCAGAACAACTGTTGGCTAGCTTGCTTTTTCAGCTTGAACTTTTAGGAAGATCATCCTGGTAGCTCATTTAGTTAGGGAAATATCACTGCAGAAGTAGTGAAGGTTTATGAGTTACAATATAGTTGGGATGTTAAGCACTTAAATACTCTAAAACTAAACTACTTAAAAATAAATAGTGTGGATTCTACGATATTGTGAACCTATTAATATTCTCTCACCTATGAGCAGTGGTGTATATTTAGAGGAGAGCTATCAACATGTTTCAAGCAGTCCCATAAGCAAAATAAACATCTAGAGATAGGTATTAACTGAGACCGATCATTCACATGAATTCTCCTGGAAACAATTTCATATAATCAAGTCATTTCAATTATCCTACTTTAGGCTTACGAATTCCTGTTGAAGATTCCCACATATTGGACCAGACATTTAAAAGTGCTGATAGGATATTTACTCTAAAATGCCAGACATGAATGTGTCCGACACGGTGCAACTTCACACTGAATGATTTGAGTCCTGTGGTCAGTATTGCAGAAATGCCTCTTCATCATTAACTTTCATAAACTCTAATGGGAGTTAACAGCGTGTCTCAGGGAGGTGTTCAAAATCTTGCAGAGTCAAAGTCCTGATAGACCTATTGCATAGCAGATACCTCAGCTTTCTGAGATTATAATCAGAAAAGAAAGTTGAAAGTTGAAAGAGCAATTTTTTAAAAATCTGTATTGAATTAGTCACATGTAATGCATGCAACATCATCGGTCTGGTTCTCAGAGAAAGGGATAATGGTTTTGGTGAGAAATCTTGCCTCAGCAGTGCAGACCGGGTCAAGGACAAGAAGTTGATCTTACTGTAAAAGTACATTCAATGCTGTTATCCTAGTAAAATTAATTCCTAGTTACTCAAAACTTGACAAAGCAAAAAAACCTTTAATTCAATATTCTTGGGGTCTTTTAAAAAAAGCATACTATAAGCTTTTGTGTTAAAGCTCATTCTAGTTGAATCTTAAATCAGCCAATGTTATAGTGCTGACAACTTACTAAATGTTTCCAGGCAACAGAAAGAAAATAGCAAAAAGTAAACAATTCAAATATGCTAAAGAAGAACAAACTGATACAAAAATAAAACCTACTCCTGTATGGAGTTCCTCACTTCTAAGCAACGTTAACTCCTTTTATGTTTCATGCATAAAGAGGAAGTAGAGAGTCTCACAAAACAAGGGGCAGTATTTTTCAGAGTTTTTTGGCTGTGTTATTTTCACAAAGGACCCTTTTGTTTCTTTTCAACACTTCAGCAGACAATTGCTTCCAATTTCAGTCAACCCATGAAAACCACCACGGAGTCTCCAAAGACTTCATAAAGTCACTGAGGCAGACTCTGAAAGTCTCCCTGTGCTATACATACCTCTGCCACATGTGTTGGGGGTTGTTTCCCTATAACCACTCTTGTGTGGCCTGCATCCTGGGGCATCCTGTATTTTGTACCTTGAGATACTTACATTTTTTACTGCTCCAGCAAACTAGAGGTGCTGAAATTGCAGTTTGTGCCAGCCAAGAGCAGTTGCTGACTGTAGTGAACTCCCCTTGGGCCAACCAGAGTCCAAGAGTGCTCTCCAGTATTTTCCTGACTGTCAGTGAGCTCTGCCATCAGCTCTAACCCATCACCAGAAAACTCTTCTTCCTCGCTAGACTCCAGTAATACATGCTTTCCACCTGTATGGGGCAACTGCTGCCCTTTGGATACACTGCAGAACACACAGGCACTCGCTTCAATGCTCCTGATGCCCTGGTTTATGGGTGTGATGGCTTTAGAGGCACCACAGTTCTGGGTGTGGAATATCTTTTTATTACCCAGCTACTTCAAAATCACTCTCACCACAAAACAAGTTAAAAATGCACATAAGAGCATCTTTCTACCTATACCTCTCTTTCATGGTACGGTTGAATAGTTGCAGATTTTCTTGACAAAAGGTTCCTTCTTTCAGTGACACACACATCTCAGGTAACAATCATTAAAGAGTGTCTTATGATGCTGGAGAATGATACCTTCTATAAGCCACCTCCCATTTAAAATCCTACCAGGGGTCATAAAATATGTTTTTTCCTCCTTATCCACTATGTCAGCTGACCATTTCTACTTCATTAAAATAAGCACTGTTTCACTCCCTTGGACTTGAAAAATACCTCTTTGCTAGATGAGGTATCAGGTCCTGTGCTTGACTGGCTAATTAACACCTTGTATTGGGTTTGCATGGCAAGGTTTTGGTAGTGGCGGGGGGCTACAGGGATGGCTTCTGTGAGCTCTAATACAGCCATCTGCAACTTTGCTTTTAGTGCCTTTCATGTTGCTTCATTTTCCTAATTCCTCCTTCATTATCTTCTAGTTTTGCTCCTGTATTGGATTTGCATGGCCAGGTTTTGGTAGCCAGGGGGGCTACAGGGATGGCTTCTGTGAGAAGCTGTTAGAAGCTTCCCCTGTGTCTGATAGAGGCAATGCCAGCCGGCTCCAAGATGGACCCGCCGCTGGCCAAGGCCGAGCCCATCAGCGACAGTGGTAGCGCCTCAGTGATAACATATTTAGGAAGGGGGGAAAAAAATTGCTGGGCAACTGCAGCAGTCAGAAGAGAGTGAGAATATGTGAGAAACCACTCTGCAGACACCAAGGTCAGTGAAGAAGAAGGAGGGGGAGGAGGTGCTCCAGGCACCAGAGCAGGGATTCCCCTGCAGCCCATGGTAGACCATGGTGTGAGGCAGGCTGTCCCCCTGCAGCCCATGGAGGTCCAC
>NW_008794543.1:3337738-3369282 GCF_000699145.1 Aptenodytes forsteri | reverse complement strand
GTCCTGCTGAGGAGGGGGAGTGATAGAGCGGCTTGGTGGGCACCCGGCGTCCAGCCAGGGCCAACCCACCACACAGCTCCTTCTATCAACAAGGGGTAAAATTCTTCCTTTATCCCTGTTGATGACTCGTTGCATGTGTTTCAGTTTAAAGCATTTCCCACCTCAACTTTATGGTCTATATTGCATATTTGTAAATTTGTATTAAAAAAAATAAATATGTGGCTTATTACTAGCTCTATACTGCAACCATGATAATAATGTCACCACTTTGGGCTGACAGATGGTTTGGTATGATCTTCCCCATCTTCTTTCTTCAAAGCATTCTGTAAACTGACTACACTACTAAGACAGGAAGGCATTCTTCAGGAGGCTGGTTTTAAATTTCACTTTCTTTACCGAACTGCTATGCTCTTGCTCAACTTAATGCACTTTGAAAAGGAGTTAAGCTAAAAATGAGAGTCATGCTAATTATGGAATAAGAATACCCACATATGGAGTTACTCAGGAATAGCTGTTCTTGAATAACATCATATAACCAAGCCTGGGACATATTTTTAAGGTTTTCATGATAAGTAGGGCTTTGGGATTTAAAAAAATTTTTTTTTGCTTTGTTTTGCTTTCCAGTTTTTAAAAATTTAAACAAAAACTCCATGGCACAAAACTTGCTTCAGATAAATTGTTCAAAAAGTGCATGAGCATTTGTAACTCCAAGTTCTATCCTAAATTCCAGTAAAAGACACCCATTACAATGCAACTAGGAACCCAGAATAATTTTCCACATTCCTAAGAGCAGAAAAAGTGATATAATTTTAATTATATCAGGAAACATCAATTCAGCACAAAATGAGAACAAGATGCTTGTCCCTGATGTTAGCTTGGCGACTCAGGCACCATGGCAGGATTTCCTTCCCTCTGAAAATTCTTTAATTGGACTGGATGATGAGGCATCTGTTCCCTCTCCTTTGGACTCAGTACAGCCCTCTATGGAAAGACACAACTGTTTTGGGAAACAGATAATGGAAAATCTTTTTGACAAAGTACAAAAGGCCAACAAACAGTGGAGCCAAATCCATTCCTGACATCCCTGACGAATTTCAGTGGCACCATGGCAGAGATTATTACAGCCTACGTGCTAGATGCTCTGCTACAAATTAAAAGCATTGGAGTAACTTCGCAGACCTGATTCACAGAAATAGCTAGCAGTTAGTACTTCTGGCTGTGTGTGTTAATGTTCCATTTCTAGGAAAATGTTGCTAACTTTTTTCTTAAGACAGTTGGCTCTTGAGCCTTGCTCCCTCTTTCCCTAGCCCTTCAGAAAATCTGAGTGCATATCTAAGGAACAGAATTATATTGTTGCAGCAATATTGCAATATTGTTATTGTTTCTGTAAAAATGGGAAAGATGTTCAAAGACAGATAACTTAGATTGTGTATCCTTTGTATCCCTGGGTGCGCAGAGAGTAGGATAGGGTAGAGAGCAGGACAGACATCTTGGAAAGCAGTAAGGAGCACTGAAACAGTTTGAACATACATTTAGTGTCTGCTTATTAGAAATTTTTATTAAAGGTACAAAGTCTTTTAACTTCCACACATTCATACTCCAGTGATGAACTAACTAAACCTAAGGAGGAAAAGCTACACATGCTAGCGCACGCACACACACATACACCCCCACACACACCCCCCATATATGCAAGCACAGAAGAGGGGAATAGTTCTGAGGGAGAATGATACACACCTGCTGTAAGAGCTGCCTTCCATTACCTACAACATGCCGCAGTGCTGACCTTGCTAGGAACTGATGCAGCAGCCAACTTACCTGCTCAGGAATCACTGAACTGTTACTTTGCCAAGGAGTCTGAAGCGTTTTAAGGAGAGTTAGAATGCTGCTGTTCTCTTGGGTTCAGAAGAGTCAAGAATTCACACACACACATCATGAGGCCACCAAACAGAGACTATGAAATCATCTCCCTGAGATGATCAGAGGTGTCTGTATTAAAGACACCTTATAGCTTAGTATACTAAAATATGGAAATGTATGCATTCCAGTGAAATCTTGCATTGAAACTCGACCATAAAAAAGGGGGTGGAGTCTGATTTGCTCCACATTAGTTTTGTTCTGAAGTTAGCAATACTGTCTAGAAACAGTATTAAACTTATTTCAGTAAGAAATTATATAGTACTCTCCAAGATTTATTGGAAGCTGCTATAACCACAAAGTACAGCAGAAATATACATAATATTCAGAGTCCTGAAGTCATAATCCTAAGGATAAATCTTTCTGCAAATTCCTGAGAAAGCCTAATTTTAGCCAGCTTTCCAATAAAAAGAGATAAACAGAGAGCAGAGCAGAAGACGTAATAACAGACCCATGCATAGTTTTACATCACTACTATTACAAGTACACAGAGTGATTAGACTGCATGGGATTTCAAGCAGGAGAGGATCTCCACAATATTGTTCTCCTCAAGCCCTATTATGAATTACTGATGCCTCAAGCAGTATTAAGTCTTGCAAATTTCTTTCTACTGCTGCTGCTACATGACTATGGCAACATGGCAGCTTCTGCCCAGCCTGTGCTATTAGGGGAAGCAATCTGCAACAGCAACAGAGAGGCACCAATTCCTCGGGGACATCTTACTGATCTGCACATCACTCGACTCCATTAACCACATAGCTGGGATTCCCAGACTTGAACATTCCCACGGAGTGCTCCATCTTCCCTAAAGCTCTGAGAGGACAGCAAATGTCAGCTGAGCCTCCCAGAAACTCCTGCTTTGCTTCCCTTCCTGTGGGATGTTGTTTCTGTGGTACAATGATACATGTCTTTGCATACACCTTTAATTGAGCCTAGATTCATTCTGTCAGCAAAATATTAGCTTTATCAGAATAAATGGGTGAGAAAACTTTGCAGAATTAATGGAAGCACTCAACCTTTTCTAATTATACACTGCATTAAACTTTTATGAGAGAAACCATACAAAAATGCTTTGCCTGTATTCTCAGAGCAGCTAATTTAGTTTGGTCAGTTGAACTGATGAGGCAAACAAAAGTTTAACCCAACAAAGTGAAAATATTCATGCAAGGGTGGAATCCCACATTAATCTCTGAGCAGAACAAAAACAAAGACAAAAGCTCATTGCTGGCTCCAAGAGGTAATAGAGAACATGCTGCTGTATCATAAAAAAACCACCCTAATTCTACAGCAAAAGGTTGTTCTAAGGCACTATTTCCAAGCATACATGTTTGTCTTTTGCTCATTTTATTTATCTGCCTTTGATACATCAGCTGATGCTGAATTTTATTTATATTCCTCTATTTATTTCTGCAGCTCCAACTCAGATGCATGTCCCTGCTGTGCAGTACAAACACGTACGTAATAAAACATCAGCTCAGAAAGCAAAGAACTTGAGGGCTAAACAGACAAGGCAAGAAAATTGGCAGGGAAAAAGAAGACTCAGAACACCCATTTCACATTGTGCCATTGAGGCACAAGACCATGATCTTACACTGGTAAATGGCAGCAATGTTTTGTCACTGAGATACATAGGGATAGGGTTGCATTTTACATAGTGTACCCAGAGGGACATGGAATATCCATGGCAGAAGGGAGGACTGAGCCCCAGTCTGCTGCACACCATTCAGAGATGCTGACACTCTTTCTTTTGACTGTTTACCAGCACAAAATACTTTTGTATAGCGTAAACACACACGACATATACATTCTCTATATAGTATGGAATATAACATACTATTTATAACATAGTATATATATAATTTATACAGTACAATATACATTATACTTACCTCAAAAAAAGCCCAACAACCTCAGAGCCAGTGGTTTTTATGCCTGCTTGGTATTTATTAGAAAAAGAGTATGTGGCTCTGCCTAGTAATTTGTAAGTGTCAATACCTGCTGGTTGACTTTTGAGAAAGAGACAATTTGCTGCTGCTGATTTGTGACAGATGCTCATAGGTTTGTGGGTGGGCAGCCACCCCTCCAGATCTGTGATTTCACCTTCTGAGAAATAGGAAGTGTGTGCACTAAAAGAGAATGTGGGCTAAGCTCATGGGCTACCTCCATTCTCAAATCTGGTACTTAGAGAAGTGGAGTCAAGGGGTGTCCTGCTTTACCAGCAGCCATTGTCATGCAGGGCAGATCCTTTCACAAATTTCCCCATTTGGTAGCTACTGGAGAAAGACAGTGATTGCAACTGTACAATAAAGACTAGACCTGGATGAAAAACAGAACTTTGCCTAACAAAAGATGGTGACATTTCAAGTTGGGAAGAAGCCCTTCAAGATTTTCAAAATTCTACACAAGGACAATTTTTTAAAAGGGAATAAAAACCAAACAAAATTAATTTCTGCTCCATCAGAATCTTTTGATTCAATTTTAGTTGTTTTTTTTTATAAAAGGTAAGAAAGCAATTGAAATAGATACATCATTTCAAACAGCAACAAAAAAACTCCAACAAAACTCACTATTCTAAACATGCCAAAATTTAGTCAAATGCTTTTTTGTTGCCTTCCCGGTTTTTTTTATAAAAGGTAAGAAAGCAATTGAAATAGATACATCATTTCAAACAGCAACAAAAAAACTCCAACAAAACTCACTATTCTAAACATGCCAAAATTTAGTCAAATGCTTTTTTGTTTGTTTGCCTTCCCCCCCCAAAAAAAAAATTAACATGGGCAAAACTTATCTTTCAAAGCCCTTCAAAGTCAGTACCATCTCTGATGCCTTGCCAACCAGCTCTAATAAAAATACCTACTGTTGTGTAATTCTTTGAGAATCACAAATAGGAAGTCATATATACACATGGCTAATAATAATAATTACTATTGCAGATAATAGATTTAATACTTTTTTGCGTTAAGCTACGCATTCATAGCTATAAAACAAGAACTCCAGCAAAACTAGGCTGACCTCTCTTGTGTGACATGATTGACAGAATGAGCTGGTTACACTAAACACTACATTGTCCTGCTAGTCTGAATCAAGATCTTTCATGACATGTTGTCTTGAGTTTTCTCTGTGATTCCTACTGAATATTTCTGTGGAAAACATTCATTTGTTGTTAGCTTCAACGTATATATTGCAGCAATAATTTTAAGGGATATATACTGAAACTTCAAATAGTATTTGGAAATAACTTATATAGGCTTTCATTCCTAGAAATCCCAGATCAAAAGTGGATATATTTCTAAAACGATATACAAACTATCAAAGGGAAATGTGGTAGTCAGTGCAGAAATTATTTAAAGAGGATCTTTAGCTGTAGCGTGCAGAAACTCAGTCTCGATGGTTATACTGTCTTTTTCTTCATTAATATTCTATCTTTTACTCACCTATCGTGATGGAAACTGTGCTTAAAATGAAAAGAGCTGTTTCCTTATTGCAAACTTGGTGGTATTAGGCAGAGTCTGAATTCAGTTTTGCTCCAGCATGCATAATTCTGCTGAGGACAAACAAACGATGCCACTTAGCGATTCTTTGCTGCAAACTTCATCAACTAGCTTTGGCAGCTTCTCTGTATGGTTTAAGGCTGCTGGCCATGCAACATCTGAGAAAGCAAGCTGTTTTCTTGTTCTGTGCCCTGCAGAAAAGGGCTTTGTCTGATTTGCCTATGTGCTCAAGCTCTGTGGCATATAGTGCTTCATGCACTTCCTCCTTGGACATGAGGAAAAATTTATTTACTGAAAGAGTGGTTAAACATTGGAACAGGCTGCCCAGGGAAGTGATTGAGTCCCCATCCCTGGAAGTATTTAGAAGACGTGTAGATGTGGCGCTTAGGGACATGGTTTAGTGAGCATGGTGGTGTTGGGTCGACGGTTGGACTCGATCTTAGAGGTCTTTTCCAACCTCAATGATTCTATGCTTCACAGTTATTGTCTCCCACAGCAGCTGTGACTACAGATATATGCCAACCTTGCTCAGGAAGAAAGGCAATACTTTACCAGCTGATAAAGTATAAATGTCTACATCTTCATGAGCAATTCAGACATTTCCAATGCTACCTGAACACACAAGCACTCAGCTTGAATGTCATAGCTCTATCAGAGTGAAGTACAGAGCACCGAACTGGAATTCAGAAAACCTGAGCTTTGTAACTAGTCCAGCGAATAGACTAAACTTCTCCGCATTTGGAGCCATCATCCATAAAAAAGGAAAAAGATGATTTATCAATGAAAAGTGTCATGTAAAAGCAGATATAGTATTATTATCATAGCTACTACTGACATGATTTTGCAGTTCTTTTACTAACCTGAGTTAGGTCCAAGCAACAAAGTTTGGATCCTAATGCTCAATTTGCAGGTCAAATTTTGCCTGCCTAATGTCACATCTTAAAATATCCTGAGCGCAGGTTTTATATGTGCAAAGGTAGAAAACATACCATTCCTTTTCTTTCAAGGCTGGTAACATTTTCTTTTAGGACTAAAACATTAGCTATTGTTTTAGCATTTTTGTTGGATTTGCTCTTCGGAAATCACCCATGAGTTCAGAACAAGGGTAGGGAACTCCACCCCAAAGGAAAAATTTCTGGGAAGTTACGAGTTCCTGAAACAGAAGCACAGAAAGACAAGACTCTCTGGTTTTTTTCCTTTGCTAGTAGAATAGCCATAGCAAAACACAGGAGGCATATCACTCTCTAACCTGAGATTATGTATATAATGCAGTGCCTTTATCTACTAGATTTTCTCCTATAGCTGAGGCACATAGTATCCAGGGACAAACAAGTGTCATCTTGCCACACAGAGAGCACCTCAGATATTAATACAGGTTCTGCCTGCATCAAGACAGCAAAAGTTTATCCCAATTTCACATGCTGATATAATTAGAAATAGAATGGGCAAAGTTTGAAAAAAGATCAATCCACCAAATACAAGAGTTTTCATTAAATCCAGCTGGTATGATAGCATTAACAGCGGACACTTCTGTTTCAACCACAGAAAAAAAAAATTAATTTTCCTCTATATCCAAGTTTTATAGTTTTAACTGAGTCAGTAAAATCTATTTTTATGTACATAAAAGAATTACATAAGTGTTATTTGAGGAATACTTGTACACTTTTAACATTCCTGTGACTGCAGTCCAGTCCTGAAGAACTTGCCAATGCCAGGAATCAAGATTTAGAAGAGAACAAAATGTGCTTTATAGGGAAATTAGTGGTAAAAGCAGATGAACTTGTTCTGAAGAGGGTTTTAGTATTTGCCCTTTGAAAATTATATGCCCCACCATTTACAGCTACAGTGAGTCAGAGATGAGAACTGCGTAAGGCAGACTCCTCAGAGAGAAAAATGACTCACCAGAATCTGCTTAGACTGAACTCCCTGGTCCTGACTTCCTTATAATAAGAAACACCACTATGGGAGACATGGGGGTGGTCAGAGGAAGAAATATTTGCCCCAGCGGGGCCACTTTTTCCTAGCCCTTTATCATCTGCCTTAGTTGATAACTTCTTCATATGTGGAATTGTAAGATGAGGAATTCTGATCTCACTGAAAGAGCAGGTACTTACAGGGGAGGATAGCAGTGATTCAAATGCAAGGGAAGAAAATACAGATAAAATGAAGGGCAAAGTTCACTGACAAAATTAGCAATTACTTGATGGTCTTAGAGATGGCCTAACTTAGAGAGAACAGAGTTTCATATGTGGCCACTCTTTGTGATTATCAATGTTTTATTCTGTATGTGATCCCCTTTTCTTGGAAAGGCCAGAACCCTCATCGCGGTGCTGCAATCATAGATGGCCAAGGCTGGTCCTACGTTTCTGTCCCCAACTCAGCAGAGATAACAAGCAAAAGCTAATTCAGCTTGGAACTGTAATGTGTCTTTCCAGAGACACACTTGGGGACAAGAGCCCTTCAAAGCGGTTATCAAAGCACACAAACATAAGGAAGGAGTCCTTAGTGTGGACTTAGCAGAATCACAGAGTAGGACTGGCGATGGAATAACATGAAAAGGACCATCATCATACCCTACTCTGTGGAGCAATGTAGACTAATCTCTGTAAAAGGAATACCCAAAAACATCTGCTCAAGAAGGAGCTCTGGCACTGTTGGGTGGGGAGCTTGCTGGAGGGACTGATGCCCAGGTGGGTCCTTGGCTAAGAATTGCATTGAACAGAGCCAAGCTGCCTCTGATGTGTCACAGCTGTCAGTGAGTCAGCAAAGGGGCCGCCTACGATAGCAGAAAGAAAAGGTTCACTCCCTCCCAGGATAACCTCCCAGGGCAAACATGACCATCCCCATCCCAAGTGGATTTAACCAGTCACCAGGAACAAAGAGCGCGTACTCTTCACTACTTATGCCAAGAACGGTTCTTCACACTTTTTATAAGGTTTCCATCCTATTCTCTGTCTGTAAAGAACCAGCTGTTGGCTTTGTTTTATTTGAAATAGCACAGGGTAAATGAGTATCTCACAATGGGACATGGAGCTTTCCTCATCATCTTTTTTTTTAAATAGTTTAGTCTTGGTGCAATCTCATTCACTCCAAATACTTCCCCCAAATATTTCTTTCCAGGGACTTTACCTGTGGGACTATGCTCCTTCTTGACAGGAATGATCTGACAGTAACCAGGAGTGGAATTAATTCTTCCATTGTATAAAAGGGAATCAAAGCAACCTTGACATTCAGTTTAGTGGCAGAATATTAGTGAGGGGCTTCCACAGGCCCCTGAAATCATGTTCTGCAATGAAATCCAATTTAATTTAATATGATCCCTGCCGTCTTGTGAAATACTGCACGTTTCAAGCTGCCACTCCGCCCTAGCTAAAATCCAGCACTGGCCTTTCAACGCACTTGTTTTTTATATATACTAAATATATTTTTTTTTGGTGGTCTGGTTTTTTTTGTGGGTTTTTTTTTTCCCTGAAGCAGTCAAGAATTATTTACACATTGCTTTCAGGCCTGATAAGCAGTTTATTTCATTATCGGCATTGACCATACTACTTGAATTTCCTGTTGTTTTAACAGCATCCTAACTGATTAAAAAAGGAGAAAAGAGAATACTGAGTGCCTCTGCAGGAGACTGCCTGTCCTGTGTGAAATTAATGACAGAGATCTGCTGAATCTCAATACTTTTTTTGGTGGTCTGGTTTTTTTTGTGGGTTTTTTTTTTCCCTGAAGCAGTCAAGAATTATTTTTACATTGCTTTCAGGGCTGATAAGCAGTTTATTTCATTATCGGCATTGACCATACTACTTGAATTTCCTGTTGTTTTAACAGCATCCTAACTGATTAAAAAAGGAGAAAAGAGAATACTGAGTGCCTCTGCAGGAGACTGCCTGTCCTGTGTGAAATTAATGACAGAGATCTGCTGAATCTCAATACTTCTCTAAAGAGGTTCACACGGACGGTGCCTGAGGAGAGCAGAGGTCTGAAATGAAAAATATTTCTCTGCTTTTAGAGTAGTTAATCCAACATTTCTCCCCTTGTTCAGAGATCACTTTGTTCAGAGGTCACTTGTGATGCTTTTTTAAGTCACAATTAAAAACTCGGTTACATCTCATCAAACATTTGAGTAGAAACTGTGAGCCAACTACAAAACTACAAATCCAATTAAAATATCTTTTTATTTATTTATTCCCCTGAAATATATGTGGTTTTACAATCCACGTGTATGTATCACCATTAAAATGTGGGTAAATATATCAAAGAATGAAGATATGATACCTAGATTAAGCTACACATCATTACTTCAACTCATTCTCACTCAGTGCAAGCTCTTAACAATTGTTTTATATATAACTACCAATGAGATTTGGCAGAAAGCAGTATTTTTCAGGAGATGGTTTGAAATGTTGAATGACTTTGGTGTTATGTCTAGGAAGTTTTCAACACTGAGTCAGAAATTTCTAGTGGACACTGTTGTGATTAATATTTATTTCTTATTTGTATCACCATAATAACTAGGGACCCCAAAAAAGGATCAGCCCATCTCCTATGCAAAGAACTGTACAAACATTGCATAAGAAGTCCTCAAAAAACCAATAACCAAAACAATTACCAAGCCGTAACCTGAGCCAAAATCAGACCGGGTAGACAAACAAATTCACATGGGCAGTATGTTTTAAACATAAGAAATACAGCTGTCACAAAACCAGATGCCCTTGGAGAAGTAGTGCAACTTGAATTGATTTGGTATTGGGCAGGTACTCAGAGAAGGACCTCCCTTTGAACTGTTATCTTCTTCATGATTTTCTTATTTTCTCAGTCTTCTGAAACTAATGGGTAAACCACAGTCATTCTGCATTGCTGCCATACAAGAAATCATAGCAAGTTCCATGGTTTTACTGATCTCCAATGTCTTTCCCTAATAACTTACATGGAATGTTTAACTTATTGCACCTCTCTGGTGAACTTTTTCCCTTCTAACTGCCAATATGAAAAAAGAATTATGAAGGGCATTAATTTAAAAGTACATGAATCCATATTACTCTTCCATTTTTATAGGTGGTTGGTTATTAAATATTTGATTTATTATCATAGAATCATAGAATCATTTAGGTTGGAAAAGACCCTTAAGATCATCAAGTCCAACCATTGTACAACAATTTTACTTTATATCACAGGAAACAAAAAGGCATGGGGAATATGGCTATGGTGATAATGGTTAAGGATTATGTTTCAATTCTATTACTGTGGAAAAAAATTGCTATTCTACTAGCTGTTAATAACAAGATGATGTCATTATTACAAAGAAAAGAATGAATTTAGAAAAACTGGACAAAGATCATTTCAGCATTTTTTTTCCCTAAGCTATTATGCAGCACATAAATTGTCTTGATTTTATTTGGTATCCATACAAATCATTCAAATTTCAAGACTGATTATGTCCTCATTTGCACTGATTTGCTCTATTTACAGCAATGAAACTACTTATATTTTGCATCAGTGTAAGAGAAAAAAAGAAATATTCCTTCCTTTAACTGACAATGTTATTTGATTTGATTTAGAAAGATACTGTAAACAACAACCAAAACAATTACCAAGCCGTAACCTGAGCCAAAATCAGACCGGGTAGACAAACAAATTCACATGGGCAGTATGTTTTAAACATAAGAAATACAGCTGTCACAAAACCAGATGCCCTTGGAGAAGTAGTGCAACTTGAATTGATTTGGTATTGGGCAGGTACTCAGAGAAGGACCTCCCTTTGAACTGTTATCTTCTTCATGATTTTCTTATTTTCTCAGTCTTCTGAAACTAATGGGTAAACCACAGTCATTCTGCATTGCTGCCATACAAGAAATCATAGCAAGTTCCATGGTTTTACTGATCTCCAATGTCTTTCCCTAATAACTTACATGGAATGTTTAACTTATTGCACCTCTCTGGTGAACTTTTTCCCTTCTAACTGCCAATATTAAAAAAGAATTATGAAGGGCATTAATTTAAAAGTACATGAATCCATATTACTCTTCCATTTTTATAGGTGGTTGGTTATTAAATATTTGATTTATTATCATAGAATCATAGAATCATTTAGGTTGGAAAAGACCCTTAAGATCATCAAGTCCAACCATTGTACAACAATTTTACTTTATATCACAGGAAACAAAAAGGCATGGGGAATATGGCTATGGTGATAATGGTTAAGGATTATGTTTCAATTCTATTACTGTGGAAAAAAATTGCTATTCTACTAGCTGTTAATAACAAGATGATGTCATTATTACAAAGAAAAGAATGAATTTAGAAAAACTGGACAAAGATCATTTCAGCATTTTTTTTCCCTAAGCTATTATGCAGCACATAAATTGTCTTGATTTTATTTGGTATCCATACAAATCATTCAAATTTCAGGACTGATTATGTCCTCATTTGCACTGATTTGCTCTATTTACAGCAATGAAACTACTTATATTTTGCATCAGTGTAAGAGAAAAAAAGAAATATTCCTTCCTTTAACTGACAATGTTATTTGATTTGATTTAGAAAGATACTGTGTTTTTTTGACTGATTGTTATGAACAACTTTTATCAATGAGATTATTGCAAAGAAAAAAACCTGAAAAATACTGAAATTTTGAAAACTTCTTGTAAGATGCCCACATACCCACATTTATGAATTTCATTTTGATAATAGCATTTTTCTTTAAATAGTGGAAGATGTGAATTAGAGAGAAAGCCACTGCCAGTAATCATTTGCAACTAATATTAGAAGTTCTGGAAAGTAGCTGCATGCTTTTTATCAGCCTTTTTTGTCTCTCACCACTACAGAAGTACACTGTTTTCTAAAGTCAATCTTCTCTGCAGACACTCTATCATTCTGATAATGCAACATAATGACAGAAAATTAGCACTTAATTTTCAGCCCTGCTCTTCCAGAAACTCTGTATTTGTCATTCTTTGAACAACCAGAAACTGGAACTTGTCACAGAAGGATGAAATCTGTATTGAATCACAAAATGTTTCTGAACGCCTTCACAGGTCAAATTTTAATTTCAGTTAAAATGAGATACAGAATAACTAAAACCAGAGTAAAAACACAAATTCAAGTAAAGGACATATTTCCAGGAATCTGAGTATGTTTTAAGCAGATCAGCATTCAAATAATATTTAACTGAACTGGGGATGAGCAAACAAATGAATTCATCAGGATGGTCCCATGCAAATGAATGATAAAAAAGCCAAAAACCTCGGCTTTGATGTGGTATATGAATATTGATTGTACCTCTTGAAATCCGAGAGATTCTTACCTGCTTTGTCCCCATCGCTCTACATGCTAAATAATGGACATAGGGGATGCTTTTAGCTAAATCTGTGAAACCAACTGTACCAAATCAGCTACTGACTTGGAAGCTGAGAAAGAAAATAAAACACCTCAGCCTGAAGTGTTTATTCAATTATTTTTCTCTAGAGAAACAAACAAGGAAGCCTATAAACAGTGCTGCCACCTTGGAAAGGCTATTCTTCCTTACTGCTACGTGTAAATATGCCTAGATACAAAATGTTCTGAAAAGAAAATCTAGAAGCATTTAATTAAAAAAATCAATCAACTCAAAATACTTTGACTTTTGATAAAAACATTAGAATTTCTGATAGGGTTTCTTGACCAAATTGTTGAATTCACACATAGTTTTGCTTAATCTAAATCGGCATTATTTTCAAGTGAATAAAATATTCAACTGACATATTTTACGATCAGCCAACAACTTAAGGTGAACATGCTAAAAACCAGCTGGCCCATCACATTTCTTTCAGAAAACATGCTGTTTACCCCAACGCCAAATCTCCTTGTTTACACACCCTCATTCTTTCTCCTGGAACAAGCTCTCTTGTTAAGTCCAGCCCGGAAGATGACTAGGGAGCAGAAAGGAGGGATTCATGCATTTCTTCATGTAGCACAGATTGGGTCAATCCCTCTGTCTCCTCTCCTCCCTCCCAGGCTCACTATTCCTTTGCTGGCAGACAAAAATCAAGTTTTCCACACCCTGTCCAGACTGGCTCATTGCCATACATACCCTCCAGAAGTTAATACCCCCTCATGTCTATGTAGTTGATATGCTTGTCAACGGGTCTTCAAACTGGTGCTATTAAAGTGGGGGGGAAAAAACAGGAGGGGAAAAATGGTTTATCTCTGATGGATATACCAGTTCAGAGACAAGAGATGGAGGTGAGAAGTCCAGGAGAGCACAGTACGTTGAAGTTGGGAGTTGTTTAGTTTTAAAAGAAAATGTGTAAAAGATTCCTATGGGGAAAGGAGGAAAGGGAAAACTGCTTTGTTCCCTTCATGAAAAAAGAGGTTCGTAAAATAAACTTAACCCTTTTAATTATAAAACTATTTTATTTAAAAGTCATGTATTTTTTAACATTCAAGTGCATTCTGCTTTAAAAAAGGTGTGTGTTTCTAGTTGTGAGCTTGACATGTTAACTAGTCTCAGAAGAGGACGAAGGGTGGATCCTAGACCTGTTGTTTCAAGCTGAGTGCTGTGAGACACATAATGTGACGCCAGTCTTCATCACTATTAGACTTAACGCCAGTAACGCACACCATGAAGCTTAGTGGGGAGCACAGCTCTTTGAACAGCTGAAGGTTTAAAGGCCAAGTTACAGTCATCATTTCCATGTATGCAGAACAAGAGAGAGCTCCAACCAGAGAAAGCATTTATGCGCCATTTGAGATTCTCCTGAAATAGCACTGGGAAAAGCTCCAGGGAAGCCAATGAAATTACACAAGGGATTCATCTGTTTGACAAGCATCATCTCTGCAAGGTTTAACATAGCAAACAGAAAGACACCCTCAACACAAGTAAAAATCTCTTTCCAAACAGAACTGTAGTAAGGAAAATATTACCAGTCCCTCAAAAAAAGATCATGAAATCTCAAATCTTGCAGATTTTTGATAGTTTTAATTGTCTTCTGATGTCAGGGCACTTATGTTCATATTTTCAAGCTTTTCTTCACAGCTACTATGGCTAGGCGCTTTCTTTAATTAAAAATTAACACTCCCAGGCTGTATATAAACCAAGCGGATTTTATAGACTAGAACCTCAGCAGTGACCCTGGGGGCACCTGCCTAATCCACACAGCTGGGTTCATTTCCACCAAAAGTAAGTGGAAGTGTCAAGCAAAGAAAGTTACTGATGATGGCTTTTATTTGAGGGTCTTAGTTGGCTTTTTAGATATACCATGGAAGATATTGAATATCAGGGTCAAAGCAGTGATATAATTCAAAATTCAGTGGGAATTTTAGCAGAGAAAGGGAAGCTTGAGTGTGGCACTGATGATCTGTGAGGCAGAAGACATTTCTCAGTAACATTTTGTACTGGCTGGTGCCTAAGTATGGCAGACTTCATTTCCAGATAGACGGCACTGTTGTAACACAACTGAGAAATGACAAAGGTGTGAATAATTGATGCCAGATTAAGATAAAGTCTTTTAACTACCCACTGAAAATACTCACTTGCAGATGGGGACAAACTCCTAGTTTGCTGAAGGATCACAAAAACTGTTGTACAAAAAATATAATCCAATTATTTTCCCTTACTAAGTATCCTAGACTGTATGCAGTTTGTTAGTCTAACACCTTCGCCTCTATTCCTAGTCCTGCATTTATGTAAATCCACTTACTTAAAATAAGTTATTCATAGCTCCCATTAATGTAAATGAGATTGGAATAAAGTTCCACTTTATATGTAAACATGGGTGAACATGCATCTGTATACAGCGCCATGCTATGCATCACAGTAGCTCTATTTACTACAGTTGTTCAGACCCAAATTGTATTAATCCTTTCCCCACCCCGCCAAAGGCAAAAAGACATAAAGGGAATAACATTTTAACCCTGCTGCTAATAAAACTGCAACAAATGCATACTGAAGTAGGAACAATATGCTTCACTTTTGTGGTGGTGTGCCAGTAACGCATCAGCTGTGCTATGGAACAAATTCTACAAATCCCGAACATTAGCACTGAAAAAAACAAAAAAAAAACCAAACAAAAAAAGAAACTCCTGACATTTAGGAAGACAACAATGTGAATGAAATGTTCCATGTACCAGTCATTAAGAGCCCAGCCCAACTCTCTCTGAAGTCAACAGGAAAATTCTTGTAACTAAATGTTATGAAACAGGGCACAGCCATGGTAAAGCCACTTTTAAGGCACAGCCCTCGTTCTGACTTTGATCCTCACTGAAAGAGAATAAAACACTGTATGAAAATGAAAAATCCTGTATGAAATCAGTTCAGACAACATTAAACTGTATCCATACACATTGAATAGCTGATACTGCTTTCACCATATTTTGTCAACCACCGTGGTAGTTAGGACTGATATGTAAATACTTGCTTAAACATCTTTACTTCAGCACAGTGCTTCTATAAAAATGCTTTGGTGGCCAAAAAAATATCTAGTCTAAGCAGGTTATATTTACTGCTTTTTCATTTTCTACTTTACTTTTCTGCAAAACTGGCAGTTCTTCAGGACTCCTTGCTGTTGCCTCTCATATTCTCATCATTTATTGAAAATCTGCCTGAAGGCTGAATTCACAAGCATGGCAGTAGCACTATTTGTTTACCAGCCTCTTTTACTCTGCTTTTAGAATTGCAGCACTAGCACAAGCTAAACAGTTTATAGAGTGAATCGAGAATCCTAGCTCTTCCAAATAAAACATGTGACTGAAAGCAGGTAGTATAAATGGTTCATGATCCACTGGGAGGATGTGACTAATGTGTGGCTGTACTACTGCCCATTGCTGGATACAATTAAAATAGGTTGCCTTATATCCCTGGCCCAGAAACTGCTAGTTACACTCATCACTTAATCTGATTTCTTGATGTAAATATTTCAGGGATTTCTTGATGAAAATAGAACAGGATATTTATTTATTTATTTATTTATTTGGTTGGTTTAGGGATATTCTATTTCTGCATCCAGTAATACACTATACATTATTTGTGCTTGCCCTGGAAAGAAGTCCAAAAAAGCTCTAAAGTCCATCAGGCAATAGCTAATCAGGAGTGCTGATATTACTGCGTACAGACACAGGCACTGAGCACTATCCTCCTGCAGAAAACTTCAGTTAGCTGGGACTACAGTGAATTATTTACATCCTGCTTTCTATTTTACAATTCAGCTACCCCAGGGAAAAATAAAACTCCACCCACACAAGCAAAATCCTCCAAGCCCTCTTTTTTTTTCCTTTTCTTTTTCCTATTATTTGGACTGCTCGTAACCTATGAAAGTTCTCATACAACATCTATAATTTCCCCTATATCCCCATTCTCCTGTGTTCTCCTCTAAACCAATATGCCATTTGAAATTTCCAGGCAATTTGAAATTTCCAGGCAACTTGGATGATTTTCTCTCCTTTCGCATCCTATCGACCTTCCTTGCATTTTTTTATTTGGCTAAGTCCACGGTGTCGTTTCACAGCTTCAAGGCCTCAGCTGGGCCCAAGAAGCCTCCCACTTCCTAGTTAACGGCGGTTTTTTCTTCCCATTAAATAAATGTGACACTGTCTGAATATTTCTTTTAGCTATCTTTCTGTAACTGCTTTATTATACCTTGGTTATTGCACTTCCCTTTCCTCTTTCACTGCTTTTCATCAATGAGCCCAAGTTACAATTTCTGATGGAATCCACGTAAGCTTTGGTAGCTATGGCACACTCCTGCCAGACATTGGAGCAATTAGACCTTTGCTCATTTTTGAAATCACAGCTAGAAATGGGCTGCCTGGATAGCAAATGTAGCTAATCTAAACTGGATAAATATCTCTGCATTCAAACATCACTTTGCATTCTGTCAGACATGCATGAAGAATTGCTTCACTTATGGGTCTTATGTTTTGTTCAAAATTTGCTTAGTTCAACTCTTTTGAATACCTGATTTCAGTACTGACACATAAGAAACAAAAAGCAGGCTCAGAATCTGCCATCTTTACAAAGCCTAAATAAATATTTCAATTTTGTCTTAAAGAATGCCTTTCAGGTGCTCTGTCTCCAAGGCAGTGCAGAGATGGCTGCCAGCAGGAAAGTTTTTTAGTTCTGATTCAAATTGAGAGTAAAACTTCCTCACAGTTCAGCAAGGTTGAACATTGTGGGGTTTTAGTTCATATTCATCCTTTCTCTGAAGAATATCTGCATACAGCATTGTCTAGCAAAGAGCTGCAAGCAGATTATTACATATTTTAAATTGCAAAGCATTTAAAATAACAACCCTCTCCAAACAGCCTTTGGGCTTTTTAGGTAGTAAGAGACAATGGAAGGCATTTATAGAATAGCCAGAATTTCAGCAGCTATAGATCAAATGTTAAAGATGAACTGATTTATTAAGCAACATCTGTTCTATTTTCATGATATCCCATCATCATCTTCTCATCACCTTTTCCTTATGCACTTCTGCTTCTTCTCATTGCTAACCAGTATTTGCTATTTCAACCACAAATGAATGTGGGCAGGTGAGGCGGAGGTGCCGCACTATATATAAAGGAGAGGTTTGATTGTACAGCCCTTACAGTTAGTGATGATGTGGTTTCCGTGTTCCGTGTGAGGATTAGGGGGATAGAAAACAAAGGAGATGTTGTAGTGGGTACCGATCGCCCAGCAGGATGTAAGCACTGATGAGTTATTCTACAGGCAATTAGGAGAAATTTCTGGATCAGTAGCCCTGGTCCTTATGGGACATTTCAACTTCCCAGACATCAACTGGGAATATCATACTGCTGTGATGAGCAGGTCTTGGAAATTCTTGAAGTTAGTAGGAGATAACTTCTTGTCACAGGTACTCAGTGAGCCAACTAGGAAAGACGCCCTCCTAGACTTGCTATTTGTGAATAGAGAAGGACTCGTGGGGGATGTGATGGTAGGTGGCTGCCTTGGCCACAGTGATCATGAAATGGTTGAATGCATGCACAGCAATGGCAACACAGTGTAAATAGAAGGAAAGGTTATTTCTGGGAAGAGCCTGGGTACAGAATAAAATTGTTCTCCAAAAATACATTTTGCCTTACAGTAATCATTAAATTTTCTTGCCAAGAGTTTTCTAGGTTATGAGTTTAACAAAAGTGGAACTTAAATGCACAAAAATAAATCACTCAAATCAGATTATATACATTTCTATGGGATACACACAGTACAGATGTATTACAATGTTTAATGGCAGAGTTTTACAAAGAAAATTAATTATGTGCTGGAGTTGTTCATATAGTATAAAAAGCTACTCAGTTGTTTGGGTTTTTTTACAAGTAAAGGCTCTGGTTGTCTTTGGAAGAAAAAAAGAATATATAATATTTGAAATGCAGCAAATTGGGAAAAAAAAGAGTATTTCTCATCTTTAATCTGTATTCAATAAACAAATATTCTATCTATAGCTGAAATAAATACATAATAAAACATTCTAGTAGGACAGCTGAAGCAGTAAGCCATTACTCTGCTCTGTTGCTCAGTTTAGAAACTTCTTGGATTACATGTTCAAAAGTTGTTGTTCAGGAACTGCACTTAGAACAATCCATTAATAATAAGAGTAAATATGGCAAATACTGTCTACGTGCCATTTTAAGCATTATTATTGTTTATAAGTGTATAGACAATTGTTTTTTCTATTATATGAAGTGTGAAAGAATCAGTTGCTTATGTTATATTAACTCATAAGAGTTTAGAAAATCAAAAAATGACAGCTTATGGTAACATACTCCATATCCTGCTACTCAAAAAAGCAAGTTTTACAGTCAGATTCCATTTTTTCTCTCAACAGCCAAAGACAAACCCAAATCCAATACAAAATACAACTAAGCTATGACTTGTTCCATATGCTTGGATAAAACCATCACTGTTGCTCATTACATTTTTGTTGTTTATATACTGCCCAAGCTATAAATCGTGGCTATTTTTTTCCCTTCAGGCCCACTAGTCTACTGGAAAATAGTAGACATTAAGAAAGAGAGTGTCCCTAGCCCTTCTAAAGAGACTTGTGATTATCATAAAATTTTACTTTCAGTTTCATTGACCAAATTGAATTATTCCCGAAGTCAAATCATATTTTCCCCTTCAGTGCATACTGTCCATCCTTCAAGGTAATCCTGGAGTTAGTTTTAATATTCCTTTACACTATTAGATGAGACTTTTAGGCACTGAAGCTTACCCTGAGTGGGTACATTTTAAGGCAATGTAGTGATAATCATCTTTGCTTTTTGTGATGACTGGCTGTAGAAATATTGGGCACACTAACAGAGAATATTTATTGGCATTTTTAAACTATGCTTCCTGTTAATTATTTTTTTCAGAGGATTAATTTCTATCCAGATCAGCTAAGTTAAGTTTTAAGAGACTTTCTCATATAAAATCTGCAGTGAGAAACCTGTCTGACAGCTTTTATGAGCTTCCTTTTACAAATTCAAAAACAAGGAAACACACCTCTGTAAACACAGACTAGGACACTGCTAGAAGCTAACAGTTTGGATTTTGTCTCTTCACACTCAAGCATGAGTCTGGCATTCATGAAGTTATTCAGATGTATCCAAATGTTAAGAAATATCCAGGTGCCAGGCACTAGAAAACCATTGAACTGAGACAGAATGAACAAAGAGAGTTAGACTCAGAAAAAGGGCATGGAAGAAAACGCAAATTAGTAGTCCAAAAACAGTAAGTCATCAAGCCTAAATAGTGTATCTGAGAGTGCAGATGCACTTTATATACAAAATGACTGAATTACTAAAGGGAACATGCAATGCTGCATTAAAAAAAAAATTGTAAGGTGACAAAATGTCATATCATACCAAGTTACTTAAGTTTGTAATGTCCAGAGAAGACTGTAGGAAAGTGCAGAAAGACTTAAACAAGAGCATTATGATAGCATAATTGAGTATTCAATATGCACACTGAAGAGCATACACATTTAAGAGAAATATACAAACCACCTGTACAGTTTAACTCTATCCAAAGAGATCTGCATGTTGTTACAGAAAGCCAGATAAACTGCATTAAAAAATAGAAAAAAAAAAATCCCAAAATCCTACCAGTACTACAGACAATACCTTTTTATGAATAAACAGTACAGCCTTGCCTGGTATATTCTGTGCAGCACTGGACACCTACCCTGTAAAAATATGTATCAGAATCAGAAATGTTTGGTTATTGACAAAGAAAGATGAAGGGATGCTGTAAGGATTTGTACTTTACATCAGGAAGAGGAATACTAAGTGACATCAAGTATATAATGTACATAATGAGTGGAACACTGAGCAACTATTGTCTCTGACTTGTGACAGGAGAATAAGGACATATACAATCAAGCAAAAAGAAAGTAAATTCCCAACTGGTGAACTGTATTTTCACACAAACAGAAATAAAACTAAGGAACTCATTGCCAAAGGCTTTCAAGTATCTACCAATGTGCAGTTAGAAAATTTGCATTCCACTGAAAGTATCAAGTAGTAGCATAAGACTGATAAAGATCTTGGAAAGGACATTAGACTGGCTACTTTACAGACTTGGCCAATCTCTAAATAGAGATCAGAAGCCTCAGTACAGGAGTCGTCTGCCAAGTTCGTATATCTTTCCTTGAAGGACCAGGCACTGTTCACGCGTTTGATAAAGAGCTGACACCTGGCCTAAATCTAAATGACAACTCTTGTATTCGTTAGCGGAAAACTCAACTTGAGCCACCCTCTGAAATTCCTAATTCTGTCCATATGGTACACCTACAGACTTGCAGTTTGACCCAAGCGCGGGAGGATAAAAAAAGTGGCAGAGCAAGAAATAGCCCCAAGCAAAGTATATTGGAGTTTAGAAGTTTTGGTCTGAAGAAAGGTCTGGTTTAGGTGTACCACCAAACCTAAGGCTACAGGGTGAACTTAACCAGCATTACATATTCTTTACTACAAAGACAGTTGTCTGGTGACAAGGCAGATCATACCTTTTGTCTCAATATTCCTGCTGAAACCAACAGTTTTATTCCTTCAAAGACTGAAGCATGAAGTCCTCAATAATTAAGTAAAAATACAATTGTGAGAGCATCTACAGTGACAGAAGGGGCTGCGAAGTGTAGAGGATTCTTTTACATTGCAGCTGGCACATGGCTATTGGAGGATTATAAAGGAGAAGCAGGGTCAAACTGAAAAGATGTGTGTCCTTTCCTCCTGGGCTAGTCCATTCCTCCAGCAACATTGTTTGAAGAATTATCACCCTCTGCTCTTCAGATGATTTGTGCGTTGGTTTGGGATTACCTAAAGGATTAGAAAGAAGCCCCATGGAAAAGACTTCAGAAGCACTGAAACTCAGCACATTATTTTCATTCCCTGATGAAACTGATTGTAGCCATCAGTTTACAGTCACATCTATCGTGATGTGCTTGTGCACCTCCTTCCAGCTGGCTGCTTGTTTAGCTTGTTTCCCCAGTGGTTTTAGTGTTAATTAACAGAACGCTGTGAAGTTCTATGGTCTGTGAATTAATTTGGTTTCTTCCCAAGTCTTCCATCAGCCAGAGCCACCTCTCTTTCAAAACGAGGTAGAGGTAGTAAACCAAAGTCCTTCAGTGCTCAAATGAAAAAAAAACAAAAGAATAAAATACCATCTTCCTGCCAGCAGGCCAGAACTGGCAGCCGTAAGCTGGAACAGGAAGTCAGCACGCATATGTGAGCCTATGCTCACACAATGGAAGGGCACTCTGTATTAGTGAGGAAACCTATTTCAGCTTCAAACTCTCCAAGGATTGCTCCAAAGTAAAACCTTATTTTAAATATTAAAAACTAACTTCTTGATACTATCTTTTGAAACAACAGCGCCTTTACCCAGTGCAGCCTGAAAAGAGCATGAAACGTACTTTCTACAGCAGCCTCAGAAGGGCAAAAAAACACAAAGAAAAAAAAACTCAGAGTAGACCCGTCAAAGAAGTGGCAGCAGAAAAAGAGGCAGGGAGAAAAGGAACTGACCCACCTACAGATACCGAGCTCTCATACCACTGTTAAACAAAGATAATTAGTGCAAGTCACTAAGTCACTGAGTCCTGCAGCTTTTTTATGGTGGTGCTATTAGTCTATATTGGAGTCAGTCTTGAATTTCAGTGATGTAAGCAAGAGGGAGACCCACCATGAGTAGGTCTTCAAAAATCTGTTACGCTGGACTTGGAAAATTAACCACACTTCTCTACTTAATCAGCTGATGGTATTTCATTCTCTATTTCATGCATCACATTTTACTCTTTCCTTTTAATCACCTTTTCTAAGGGCTAAGATTCTTCAATGCCATCACATACTCTGCTAGAGTCATTCCTCTAGGTGTGTACGGGTTATTAGGTATGTGCAGTCCAGCTGCCTACTGTACAGTGTGAGGCCCCAAAGGTGTCCTAAATGCCAAAAGTCTCAAGTTTTGATAAAAGAAGCCTTCACTGTAAGGTGATTCACATGTCTCTTCCATTGTGCTTCTGATACTTGCTTCTGGATAAAATATAATTACCTGTTCTTATCACCAGGGCAGTGGGAGGCATTATTATTTACTTTTGATTTTCAGTCCTCTGGAGAACTGCTAAGGGTCACTTCATTTAGATACAATAATAAATAGAGCAGCCTTCTACTAATTATTATTTCATTTTGTATTTTAAATATCAAGTATGTAAAAGTCATTTCTAGCTCCAGTGTAAATATATTAAACTAACAAAAGAGGGAAGACCCACATTCAAGTTCTAACCCTAGTTCCTATCCTAATTTAAGTGGGAGAGATGGGCAGCTTCTCTGCTGATTAAAGGATGATGTTATCAGGCAGCTTCTCATATTCTCCACTCAAATGATCACAATTCAAGTTAATGGAGGCATGTGGATGACAGCTTGAAAGCTACCCTCACTTTTCCCCACAAAGCTGAGCTGCAATCACTGATCAGTAAGGGAAAAGATCAGAAGAAAAGGGAGAAGCAGAGGGCAAAGTGCTTGGTGTTTGGCTTGATTCAAGAGGAATCCTCCTGACCCAGGTTGGTCTCTGTATTAGTTTTAGGACTGTTCAGTGCAGCACCGAGCAGTCACAACAGAAGGCCAGGCATAGATTTACTGGACACAGTAAGTTCCCCTCTTTAGAGGTAGTGTCTTTTACTTCCTTTCCATGTTACATGTAGAAAATCAAGTTTTCTTGCTGTTACCTGGGACAGAAGTTACGCTTTTTCTTGGAGAGCGTTTAACACATGAAGATTAGGAATTGTATACTCCAGTATACAAACAGGGTCAGAATATTCAGTGATGCATAATTAACAAAGCATTCATGAAACCATGCTGACAAAGACATTTTGTCTGTAATCAAAAACTAAAGTTTAACAACAGAGTCTATTTTCTCCTTTGTCATCAAAAGTTGAGGTGTGATTTTCCCATTTTGGTATGAAGTCCAGTTTTAAAACTTAATTTCTTTTTAAATGTATTGTGATTTTGTGAAATATGTTCTCAGTATATCAGATACTAAATTCATAGATGTTATTATTTGTTATTTTATTAAGCACATCTTTCAGGAGTGAAAGCAAAAGGGAACCTGACTGCAGGGCAGTAAGATGCACTCATGCAGAAATTGCTTTGTTCATGTGTTTAATCTTCCCACCTCAGGGAAGGAAATCTTTGCAAAAAATGGCTGCCATCATACCTCCCATCTGCATCCTACAGGCATGACTGCCAGCTACTCACAGCCTTTCCAGGAGAGAAAATATGCGTTGGGATATGATCCCACAGTTCCACATGATAAGTTTGATCGTTATCATTCACCTGATGTGCCAGTACCAGGCTAAGCAACCAGCTATCTGGATGAGTTGATCTTATTCAGAGTACTGTGAAGATCAGACTAAAAGCTTTGGGAGAAATAATGAAGAACAGATGAACCCCATTAAACTATTTTTAATACTTTTGCAAAAATAGCTTTAAAGTTGTTTAAAATCAGACTCCATTACAATTGAGAAACACACAAGAACTCCTTCAAAAAATAGTGAAATTTTTTTTTAAATGGTTGGTTTTCACATGTACTATAGATTCCCTTATTTGAATTTGAATATTTTGCTATTTTGGATAACAAATTATTCATCTTATTTGGGATTGCTGATGTTGAAAAACTAGCTAATGAAACTCAATAACATCTTTCTAGAAAACTGAAATAGAATGAGAATTATTAATATTCATCTATCAGATCTCAGATTTATTTTGTATTATTCTTAACACCCACTTTCTGTCTTTGCTGGTGTTGCTACTTTTCTCCACATCTACCCATGACTCATTGTTGCTTGCAAATCTGAAGCATTTAATTTTAGATAATGTTTGCCTTCTGGGAATCAGTCATAAACGCCTATAAAAACCGACACTCTTTTAAGCCAAAAATGTCACCTCCCTTCAGAGATGTTAAGCCTTACTCCCCGTGCTCTTATCTTCCTATTATTCCATTTATTTCTGCAGAGGTAGTCTCAATTCACATCAGCCTCAGTGAAGAATCAATTCCATAATTTCAAGGCTTAGCAAAGAACACCAGGCTAGGAGCAATGGATTCAAACTACTTATTTGTGCTGTGGTAATGATGTATTGTCAGCAAATGCTGTTTTAAGGGAGTTTGCACCTCCTGCAGCAGAAATTAGTAAATCTCAGACCAAAGAGAGAACATAAAGAACAACATTACTCAGTTTTACTATTTTAAAAGTAGAAGCAAACTTTTAAGAATGGGTTAAACGTGTATGGTGACTGCTCCAAACATTTGCATATTGGCCTTGTAAATCATTTTAAGCTAGTTTTCCATGTTGCTTTCTTTCCCCTGCTTTGGAATTGAGCCAGTGATTTCCTGTTTTGCTGTGATATCCAGCAAAAAAACTGCTGGGATATCGCAGCTATTGTGGAGCTCTGCCAAACGAGTGAGCCCACACAGAATGGCACAGGTCAGTGCCGTTATATGAAATTATCTTGATGGCTTTAAAAAAGGTACATTATTATCACATTGCACAAGACAACTTGCACATGTGGTTTCTTTGACTGTATATACGCTGGTCAGGCTGGGTGCATAAATACGTCAAGAAGAAACAGAACTCCATGAAAACCAAGCCCAGAGCATACCTTTATTTTAGATCCTATTCATACTAGCACATCACAGATTATTCTGGCCAGTATAATACATCCTGATTTTTCTTAAGAAAGCATCAGCGTCTTCATAATTTTACTTAGCAACTTAAGTAATAACAGTGCTCTGAGACTATAAGAAAACAGACAGGTTTTGTTTCAAGAGGATTACCTTATACAAAGGTAAGCCCTGAGGGCCATGGAAGACGATAGAGGAAAAAGTACAACTTCTGAGGGACTGAGGGAATGGCATCAAAGCACATCTGTTGAGGTGGGGGTCTTCCACTGCCCCAGATAGCTACTGATGTGAAGATACCAAAGTCAAAGTGGTGACAGAGGAAGGGAGGACAGAGGAAGATAGACAGGGAGACACATAAGAATTGGGAGAAGGGAATATGGGAAAAAGTAATAGTGGGCCTAGGGAGGAATGTGTAAACAGGCAAAAGAGCTCAAGGCAGGCAAAATTACAGACAACAGGAATGAAATGCAATTAATGAGGGTTAAAGCAAAATTCAGAAAGAAAGGAGGCTCTCTAGGAAGGAGAGGGATTTGCCCTTTATGTGAGAGAGTAGTGGGAATGCACGGAGCTCTGCCTAGGGACGGACATGAGCCAGCTGACAATTTACAGGTTAGGATTAGTGGGCTAGACCATCATGGGCGACACTGCAGCGGGCGTCTGCTACAGACTTCCTGTTCAAGAAGTAGATGAGGTGTTCTTAATGCAACTGGTTGTTAGCCCACGTGAAAACCTATGAGCTCTTTAGAGGCCCCGGATATGTAGTCTTGTGACCAGAGTATGCTGAAACTTTCATTTTAGTCACCAGTAGGGACTACATTAACGTTATAAAAGAGATGGCTACCCAGTCTACAAATATGCCTTTTTTTTGCTCAGTAGTCAGGCACACTAAAGGCAAACTCAGACCTGCTCCAAATGTCTTTGCAGCCTAATGGGAATCTTTCCATCGACTCCAGCAAGAGCTGAATAATAAATATTGCACCAAAGATGTGCAAGGCAGGCTCATTGTGCAATATATTCATAACAGTAACATTGTACTGAGCTGCAATGGGCCATGAGTCATGTACTGCTAGATGTAATAGTCTGAAGACAAAAAGTGTTATACACATAATGAGGGGGAGGAGTGCCTAGAAACTAGGCTTTTGTTTTATAACCAAAGCACAGTTATCGGGGCCGTTTTTTGTTGTCACACACTGTTGTGGTTTTGTGTGTGGGGCTGTGCAGAGATTAATGAAATCCTCAGGATAGGTCAAGCTTGTGGCCAGCTGTCAGCGGTATGCATTTCAGATTGTGTGGAGAAGAGGCTTCACCAAACAAGGCTGAGGTGACGTCTGGTTTGCTCTGAGGGGGATGACTGGGTTTTGAAATGGGCTGTGGGCTGCAGGGGCTGACATCACGAGGGGGAACGGGCGATAAGTCCGCCGGATGATGCTGCCCTTCAGCTTCTGACCCCCCAGAGTTTAAGAGTTAAGAGTTTGAAGGCTAGGGTGGGATTTTTTGTTCTTTTTTTTTTTCTTTGGTATGTGAGAAAGCGGGGAGATTTGCCAAAGCACCAGTTTAGGAAGACAAGCGGCGTCAGCTTCCAGGTGCTTGTCCCACCTTGGCCGTATCTGAGGGTTGCTTAGTTTCAGCAGGCAGGAGCTGCACAGCCTCGACTCTCCTCCCTTTGGTGGTACCAATGCACAGCTAAGCCCTGTACGTAGGCTTGTTTCTAAGGTGTAGCACTGATTTGTGGAAGGACCAGCAAAGCCCTCTGTGACTTCTGATACCTCTCGGGAGTGGATTGCCATGTAAGCGAGACCTTCACAAGGGAAAGGAAGAAATGAGTTTGTCCCTGGATTTCTATTAATGAATGCACATGAATGTTGTGCAGTATAACTAAAAGTTAGATTTCTCCAAAAGCCACAGAAACCAAAATATTATCCAGCCACAAGTGCACTCAAGGGTCTGACAGCAGTGAAATGTTAAAGAGTCAGTAAATCAGGAATGCAGGAATTGCCCACCCAGCTATCTGGGGTAGTTACATCATACGATATCTAACTATTCTGAAGTGAAGAAATGATGGCCTGATAAAAGCCTCTTGTTTTGCACTAGGTCGGAATATCACCCCTAAGTTTGCTAAATACAGTCCCAAACAGGTTCAATATTCTAATGCACATGACTAAGTACAGCTCTGTAACAACTCCTTAACCACAGACTCATGCATGTAAACCATTAAATATAATCATTTTAGTGATCAGAATCCAACTAAGGCTGACTCTGCCTCAGATTTCCTTTTAATATTTCAGGGACTGACTCAACCCATGATCCCAACATCCATAAGCAACATCCCTTTGTCAACTGGAACAGGAGCTGAACCTAAGCTTTTCCAACTCTTTCAGCAGACAGTTACAGCAGTGTACAGTGAGGGCTGGCTGCTCCCTAAGGGATGGGAAGGTGGGAGCCGAGCATGATGTCCAGCCAGCAGGGCAGGCATCTTGCCAGCCAGGGCTCAGCCCCATGGTACCCAGGCAAGGTGAACAGGGCAGGACAGACCCAGAGATGGCAGCCAGGCTCAACCAAGAGTCCAGATCATCAGGCAAATTCATGGTGATGAGGCAGGGCTGAGATCAAGCCAGGAAATCAGTCTTCAGATTAGGGTCTTGATCAACACAGCCCATGGCCAGGCAGGACAGGGCTGTGGCTGAGCTGGAGACCAGCAGTCCTCCGGCATAGCTCAGGTGGGGACTGAAGGCCCTGGGCTGAGCTGAAATCAGGCTCCTCGGCCCACAGGCAGGGGTGTAGGCAGAGGCCCAAGGTGAGGCTGATCAGGACCATTAAGGTCTAGTAGTGCCCTGATAAGTTAAGTCTATGTTCCTTCAGCAGCAGCAACCAATTCAAAGATTCGAGACACAGTTAAAATTTGCATGTAATGAGCATAGGTTAATGTCTGCTGGACGCTGCTAGTCTAAGGGCTAAGAATAGTGATGACCACACTACAGAATAATAAACAGAATGACCAGTATCAAATTAGTGTTCATTTAGCAATGACAGATTTGGCACCAGCTTTGTGACTATCATTAACTACGAAGGAAGCTGACATGCAATTCATTTTTTACAAAGGTTGGGTGTTTGGGGTTTTTTTTGCCTAGGTATTATAAAACATTATGACCCACTACATATGACAGAATTGCAGGTTTTAAAATAACTGCCTCTGTTACATGTATAAAGGTAATATTAAATCTGTGTATTTGTGTTTCACTACTTCAGTTGCTGAGCATATAAATGCTCCATAAAATTTTCACCCTGTTGAAATCAATGACAATCACTGTAATTCCCCTTTGTTAGAGTTAGGTTTTCAGTTTTTCATTCCTCGATATTTTACTGAAAATCAATGGATAAAATAGGCAACTCTTACTACATTGACATCTGGTTCAAGGTTTCATTAAAATATGGTTAAAATATTAGACAGATGGATTAACTGAGACCAAACATTACCCCATATAAATTAACCCTACAAATATAATGAAAGCCCTCTTTCACACATGCTACTATAAAGCCTTTGTTAATAAGAATTCCCCTTCTTGGATACTCAAAATGAAGTATTGTTCATTGCCATATGGCTCATATTAAATACAAGGAAACAAACAAAAACACAGTAAGTCTTTGACATTTTAATGACCATGGATCAGCTACTCCTACCAGAAGCTGCTCTATTGGCTAATTACACTCCCTGGTAAAAACACCATTAACTTTGTTTCTAGCCTAATTTCAGCTTCTGCCTTTTCCCGCTAATTTTGAGTTCAAATCTTGGTGATGGAAAAGGTTATATCCATTATCAGTAGCCCTTAAAGACCACATCTGAGATGAGGGTCCCTTTGGCATTGCATAATTAGAATGTAAAAGAAAGCTCTTTAATGTGATTGATTACACAAGACAGAAAGAGAGAAATGCTGAAAGTGAATGGACATCACAGTGCCTCCATTTTAGGATAGGGGGTTTTCTCCTATGGGGGAAAAGGTTCTTATAGGATCCATGCTGGTGGTCTGGCTGGCTCCGAGAGCTGGTCAATAAAACTTCTCAGAAGCACAAGCTTCCCATTAATCTTAGCTTTTAGAATCCAAGTGAGTTACGGAATGGTGCCAGCTCCTACTGCTACCAGGAGAATTTGTAGGTTTGCAGTAGTTCATAGGATCCTCTCTCAATCTCCATTTGAAAAGCAGATTTGCTATTGAATATAGATGAGACAGAAAAGATCTTTCCAGTACAGTATTGTGTTAAATGTAAACACATTGAAGGAGAGACATGGTGATCAGACTTAGGAAGCACCATCTGATTAAAGAATTGGTCCACACAGAATGGGAACAGAGTAATTCATGTAAGTCATATGAAAGTAAATCAAGTGAACGACTGATGCATACAGTAAGAATAGAGAGACCACTGGATTGCTGCCTACCGTGATGTCAGAGTACTACCTTATACTAGAAGAGATGTCCTGTCAAATGAAGACAAAAACACAAAACAATGTTGTTACCTAATTGTGAACATTATTCTGAGATCAGGCCAAACATGGTTGGCACCTTCACTTGTAGACAGTCCCATATTATGTGGAGGGAAACTTATAAACCTTCGCGCATGGACAGACTGAGCTTGAGTGTCACAGAGTTATGGCAGCATATCACAGATATGAGAAATGGAGTAACATTAAAACATTTCTTACACTACGGCCCTATTAAAAGAAAATATTTTAAGGCTCTAGGTGACCCCACATAAATATTTGGAAAGAGGACAGATTCCAAGGGAGAAAATACCCTATTTTCAATAATTCAAAGCCATGCAAGCAGCATGATTTTCCTGAATAATGGTTGAGAAAACAAGGCATAGATGCTATGTGTATCTGATGGTCATTAAAGGCAGCTGCACAGACACATGACTGGGGCTGCTAAAAGCTCAGAGCCCAGGTAACATACCAACCATTCTAACAGGGAAGTCCACCCTCATCGTTCTCTGTACCCATACGTTCACTCTGATAAATAAAATACACATAGAGAGAAAAGAATCTATTAGCTGCCTCCCTAGTCCCTACTGAAAGATGATTTTGACAGGTTTTTTCCATAAAAATCTTACATTATTTTAAATAAAACTAAGGGAAATGGAAAAGATTACATCTGGACTTCAGAAAGGTATTGAAAAGATAAACATACACCTCCAAAGACACAAAATTACTTTCAGGCACTGACTTGGTCTGCATGGAATATTAGTTAGACATGATGGAGAAAATGAGCACAAGAAATGCAAGGTAGGGAAGAAACAGGCTAAATGGAACACAGTGATTTGTAGTGAAAGTGGAACTACATGAATAAGGGGCAATTCTTAAAGGAGGTCTTCAATGACCCATTTTAGGATGAGTCTTTTCTTAATATTTTCATTGATGACCTGGACACAAAAAATACATGTACTAATTAATGTCTGCTGATGTTAAAAACGGGGAAGCAGCACCAGTCTGGCTGAGGACCAGAATATCACACACAAAGAGCTGTATGACCTTGAGGACTGAAGTAACAGAAACTGGATTAAATTTTAATACTACAAACTACAGTGTTATGCACTTGAAGGCTGCTATGAAATATAGACAACTGGAAGCGATATAGGAAAAGGATGGCCATCACAGGGTACCCAAGACACCCATTTGATACAGCTGTGAAAAAGGCAACTGAAACCCTATGATGCATCAGGAAAACTATTTCCAGCAAAGAAAAGGAAGTATAAATGCCATTGAATAAAGCACTTTTGATGCTGCAGCACAAATGCAGTCTACACTTCCAATCATCTATGTTAAAAAATGATACACTCGAACTGGATCAGGTGCAGAGAAGTCTTCCAGGATAATCAAAGGAACAGAGAGATTCCCTGTCTTCTGAGGGAAGACTTAAAGAGGCTGGCCCACTTACCCTGGGAAAAAGAAAATTAAGTTAATTATGACAGCACATCTGTACTGGGTTTGCATGGCAAGGTTTTGGTAGCCGAAGGGCTACAGGGAT
>NW_008794543.1:3332470-3337113 GCF_000699145.1 Aptenodytes forsteri | reverse complement strand
GAGGAGGAAGGAGCGGCAGAGACAACGTGTGATGAACTGACCACAACCCCCATTCCCTGTCCCCCTGTGCCGCTGAGGGGAGGAGGTAGAGAATTTGGGAGAGAAGTTAAGCCTGGGAAGAAGGGAGGGGTGGGGGGAAGGTGTTTTAAGATTTGGTTTTATTTCTCATTACCCTACTCTGATTTGATTGGCAATACATTAAACTAATTTCCACGAGTCAAGTCTGTTTTGCGCGTGACAGTAATTGGTGAGTGATCTCCCTGTCCTTATCTCGACCCACGAGCCTTTCGTTGTATTTTCTCTCCCCTGTCCTGCTGAGGAGAGGGAGTGATAGAGCGGCTTGGTGGGCACCCGGCGTCCAGCCAGGGTCAACCCACCACAACATCAGAAAGCGGAACACCAGCAAGGAGAAGATCAATCTAGGCTAAACAATACTGGCACAAGAACAAATGGATTCATACTGGCCACAAATAAACTTAGGCCAGAATTAGGAAGAGGCTTCTAGTTTAATCAGTAAAATAAGTTTTTGGAAGAGCCTTCCAACAAGAGTAGTAAGTGCTAGAACTATGACTCACTTCAAAACGCATCTTAAGCTGTTCATGAAAGGGACTCTAATATGTTCTATGATATGATTTCTGAAAACGGCTGGAGGCTACACCTAGTGACCCAGAGAACATTTCAGTCCTTTTTCCTATTTTCACCTATTACTATCCAACATTTAAACCCACATATGCGTACGCTTACACTTTACAGAAGAAATTATGGATTTGGCATCATAGTAGCTGTAGCCATGAAGTATAGAGCTGTGCCGCTCCTACAACTTCACTTGACTGGGCAACTAAGTGAGGAGAAAGGGTAAAAATCCCTTTGCTCAACTTCTCACTAGTCGACATTTAACACTTGCTTTTTCCCCCACCCAGAAGTCTGAGCCTATTTCGAATCACCTTATTGAATAAACACGCTTACATTTAATCAATTACTGTTTTCTATAGCTACGTCACACGCAACAAAAATACAGGAACAGTTCCCATTTCTGGCAGGAGTGGAAGATACAGGCATTGCTTAGGTATCTATACTTGTTTGAAAAAAGCAAATAGCATCTGCTATCATCTAGATCACTTTGTATGTTCTCTCCTTTGTAACATAGACTTTGACTAACTATATCAAAGGCTTCAAAATAGCTGATATAAAACAAAATAATAGAGCAGCAATCCTGCAGCACTGCTTTCAGACTCTACCAGTCTCCTTCTCGTCTTCACACAAATAACTGATTTACCCTAATAACTGGGAGAAACAAAGATTCTGTGGAAGAAAAGATCAGCTCTTTGAAGCTTTAAAAGTTTTGCAACATTTCAGTAATTTAGAAAACATATGCATAGGTAATATAAATGTCACAAAGCATAAACACAGAAAGATAACCACGCAGAATATACCTATTACAAACATCTATGTCCACAGGTAATGTATATATACCCTGCCATATAGGAAAGCTGCTGTGTGAGACACGTGTGTATAACACAATAGTTAATTTATATCAGAATTATTTATTATGTAACTAAAAGTTTGTTGAACAAATTGGAAGAAATTTAATAAAGGATTTTTGACACTATTTTCTGTAAAAAAGCTTGTTATTTTATTGTTCCTTTCCCAATATTTGCCTTTTTCTGTGTTAACTGGAAAGCCTTCAGAATTCTGTAATAAGCAGGAGTCTTCTACTTTTATATAACGCAAAGTGACTTTATGAAGAAGGTTAAATGATTATAAACATAACAAAACAACACAGAAAAATTAAAACTTTTCATATTGAAAGTCAGGAAAAATAGACAAAATACCCTTGACAAGTTTAAATTCTTTAAATGTAAGGCATTTGCTCATCTAGAAAGCTACAAAGTCAATCATTGCCTAAAAGGAAATGCAATTCCAAAGGCCCAAACAAGTCCTATAATGCTGCAAATGAATAGTTATGAGAAGGAAAACCAGACAAATTGTATGTAAATGTCTACCACAAAGCAAAATGTTGTTCCATTAGCACATTACCTTGTGTATTACGAACAAGACAAAAGAAATTGCGTTCATCTACTTTCAAACTCAGCACATTATTGGAGGAGGTAAAGTGGTTATTTTAGATCAAATGTATTTGTGTTCAGATTCTCTGGAATACTATTTATGATTCCTCGAGAGTCTATGTTAGTATTGCCCATCTCAGCATTGGTCTCATTTAAAGTGAAATTAAATCAGAAATACTATCCTGACTATTGTAACAATCTGGCAGATGGAATTAGACAGAGAGAGAATTATGTCTGTATAAATTCAACATCAGCAAAAGAATTTCTTTCTTTAAAAATTGTCATCTTGCTAATGGATAAGAAAGAGATACTGAAGCACTATTATCAGAGAGAAAAATATCAGTCTATGATAGTAGGGGAAGTCAGAAAGCGTGGCTTCCTAAGGGACCCTAGCAAAAAAAGGGTTGGAAAATTGGTGGCAGAGTTTTGAAGAAAAGAAATTTTAATAAATAAAAGAAACACCTTGATATTCTTTAAAAATTGTCATCTTGCTAATGGATAAGAAAGAGATACTGAAGCACTATTAACAGAGAGAAAAATATCAGTCTATGATAGTAGGGGAAGTCAGAAAGCGTGGCTTCCTAAGGGACCCTAGCAAAAAAAGGGTTGGAAAATTGGTGGCAGAGTTTTGAAGAAAAGAAATTTTAATAAAAATAAATAAAAGAAAAACCTTGATATGAAACAGTTCACCTAAAATTGCAGTACTGAAGGAAGACTTTCACAGCTGCTTAAGCAGATCAGTCTTTTACACAATGGCTTAAAATGCTTTTCATAGCACTGTTATTAAAAAGGCTCCTTCCTTAAGAAATAAGTATCTTTGAAATGTTAATTGAATAATTCAGATTCTCCGTTCAAGAAAACTTGAAAGACAACTTCAGTTTTTCTTTGATGGAAATTAGTAATTTGCCCCTTGTTCCTCCTGGACAGGATGCAGTGCATATGTAAACCCAAGAGTATTTCATGCAGTGAAGTAACTATTCAAGGAGCCTGGTTATCAAGGCCTACGGATTCGATTGAGCAGAGGCTTTTGAAGACGAGAGAGAGTCATGCACTGAAACTGCTTGGGTAACATCCTTCTACAGAGTGGAGAAGTGGTGTTGCAACTATAGCAAAAAGATCAGGGTTGACATTTCTGTTTTTATGGCAAGAACTCAGATTTCTTAACAAAGTTTTCTTTCTCCTTCCTTCCTCCCTTGTCAGTCCCTGAAGACACAATGAATAGTAACTCTTACTTGGAAATGAGTAAGTAAGTTTGGTTCAAAGGCAGAATCCTTCTAGTCCTGCAATTTGAACTGAATTACAAGACAGAATTCATGAACTGAACACTCCAAAATAGGCATTTGTAAATGTCCATAGTATAAGCTTTCCTTTTTGCCACTTAGTAGCATGAAAGTGGGAAAAGTTAGAGAAAAACAGCACACACTTGGTTCACTGCACAGAAAGTTAGATGACGTCAAAAATGCTATCCTGACAGCAACAGTCCAGCATGACAAGAGAATTAAAACACTGTTGTTGTAAATTCAAAGGTCATTTGCAAGGCTTCACCAGCATCTTTTACAATCTTTACTGATGAAAATAATCCATCCTTTTCAACATCAGGAAAGCAGGAATGAAAAAGCTAATGGAATTAGTCTAATTTCCATGTATTGCCAGAATTTTTTTTACAAATAAAATTATTTCAGTTTAACATTTATGAAAAAAAAAATCAGTTATTTGAGGAAAATGCTTTCTTACAGATAATCTGTTACAGATGCAGAATACACTTATTAATTTAAATCTGATCTGGCCTTTGTGGTTCTGTCTCTATCGTGGGACGTGAGAGCATCTGTTATTTCCTGGGTACAGGCGCACGTGCCTGGATCCACATCAGCATATGCATTATTCCTTATGTGTGTATTGTTTTCAAAGAGGAAGACATTTAAGCACATGGTCTGGAGGGGAGTCACAGCGTACTCCCCTCTCATAGCACCAGAAAGCTAAATGTGTTCAACCTGGTCTTCTGACTTAGGGAGCATTTCCTAATCATGGGAAAGTAAGGAGAATCAATGTTTATGATAGGTGCTACTGCAATATTTTGGATTACTATACTGGCATTTCTCACTCAGAAATATAAAACTTCTTCCATTTATGTCGTGGGCTTATGCATGGTCACACGCTTTGAGGTGCTCCAGCATGACCTCATGCACAGCCACTGATGCTTCAAGGTGTACCTGCTGCAGCATGGACTTATCCACGGCCACAGATGCTTTGACATGTACCTTCTCCAGCGTGGACCTATCCTTGGGCCACAATCCCTTCAGAGGTATACATGCTGTGGCACAGACATAACCACAGCCACAGACGCTTCAAGATGTACCTGCTCTGGTGTGGACTTATCCATGGCCACAGATGCTTCGGGGTGTCCTGCTGCTGCGTGGACTCATCCATGGGTCACAGTCCCTTCGACTCAAGTTCACACTGGAGTTCCAGCCTGTCCCGTACAGCAGCACAGGCACAGCAGCGATGCCCTGGCCATCTGCCAGCCCAGGCGCATCACCATTGCTGTTATCAAAATGTTCCCAGGCACAGTATTGTAGG
>NW_008794543.1:3313978-3332000 GCF_000699145.1 Aptenodytes forsteri | reverse complement strand
ATATCCCTTTGGTCAGTTGGGGTCAGCTGTCCCAGCTGTGTCCCCTCCCAACTTCTTGTGCACCCCCAGCCTACTCGCTGGTGGGGTGGGGTGAGAAGCAGAAAAGGCCTTGACTCTGTGTAAGCACTGCTCAGCAATAACAAAAACATCCCTGTGTTATCAACACTGTTTCCACCACAAATCCAAAACATAGCCCCTTACTAGCTACTGTGAAGAAAATTAACTCTATCCCAGCCAAAACCAGTACAATATATATTATTGCATATATATATGAAATATGTATTCTTTCTCTGGCTGGAGCAAATGCACAGTGATAGGTAATGCTAAAAAAATTTTATTGATGTGTTGCAGAAGTGAATCCAGAGCACTTTCTCATGACTGTCTTAGTATTGCTATGTAAAAGGAACGTAAACATTTTTGTCACAGTAAAAAGATGATAAACACAGAAGACTGAAAAGTATCACTTCCCAAAATATACCAATAAACCAAATACCTACAACTGGTGGGTTTGTAACAGCTACTAATACTATGAGAATCTAAAAAGAGCAATTGATCAGTATAGACAGCGTTGCTGAGACCTGGGATTCAGTTTGAGAATCCCAAGGATCTACGAAATGCCAGTTATACTGTGAGCCATCGTAACAGAAGGGAATGGTGATAGAGTGGCAACAGTATGTTATCAACAAATTCAGAAAGACACAATTTCATATTTGGTCATCTGAAAGCAGCCTATAAATGGATAAAGGTCATTCAGATCAGGCATCCAAAGGCATTTGGACTAATCAAATAGTTTATTTCATATGCTGGTAGCCACAGAATCTGGTTTGCAGACAGAAAGGGACATTGACTGTCATATAGATCTTGACACCGTAAAGTTACTCAAGTACAAAAGGGACTGAAAGGAAAAGAGGAAGATAAGGAGCTCTAGATCATATGAAGTTAATAAAAAAAGTGCAATTTTACCTACTGTTATCGTAACAACGCATATTTTCATCATACTTTTAACCTTGCATAAGATTTATTTCTCAACTGTTGTGCACCAGGTGTGTTGCAAGTCTGTCAACTGCAGTGCATCAAAAGAGGATTTGACTGCTAGCATACAAGACAGCCAAGCAAGATGGTTTTTACTGGGACTGGAGTCAACATTTATTTCTACAATTTGGAAGCAGTAAGAACTAGCACAGAATAGTACAAGCTGCAATAGAAGCGTCTATTTCCTTCTACTATTCTACTTTTGGGGAAGTATTTAGGTTAATAATTTATGAATATTCATCAATGCCCTAGACCTCGACTAAATCTCAGAATATTCATGCCTCAGATACCAAAATGTCAAAGCCTATAGCTACATTGCTAGCAAATTCCATTGTCAATATCTAATTCAGTGGCCACCCTTAAGTTACTACTGCAGAAAGAATAAAATTCTAGCAATGCTTTTTCTGGATATTGATAATGGCAGAATCTTTCATCTGTACATCATAATTCAGAGCTGATCAAGTAGTATGAAAGTAGTTTAGTAAAAGCTAGCCTCTGTGAGATTAATACCGTATTCCAAATGACAGCATAGCATATTTCAAAACTGAACAAAGTCACAGCTTTCCGTAGTTACCTTCCCTATTGATAGGGAGTTTAACAAATACGAAGTAAACTGTTTCACTCCTTGAGACATGTTCCTCCAGCATGAACTCCTGCAGAATACTCCTGCAGAGCTTTTGTCATTCCTGTATCTAACTCCATGAGCTGACAGGACATCTCTTTCCTAGAGTAATGTTCACCAGAAACTAAGACAGGGAGTTAAAAAGTGTTGGCTAACCCCAAATAAAATTTGGATTTATCCAAATGCTATTTAGTTATGATATGCCAGCAGAGACCCATGTGAATTTTTACAAATCCAATCAAGTTTTGCCAGATACAAGCAAACAAAAAGGATTCTCTCTATACAAATACTGATAGAAAACACAAGTACATAAACCTTTTGGACAAATGGACCATCACTTATGAGAATTTTTTTTTGATTCCCTGCCCTTCACAATTTTTTGTTGAAAACACTGTAAAGATAGCATAAATAATAAAAAATCCTGATCTCCATAAGACAGCAACTGACTTCTTGCAATAAACTGACAGACTACAGTCTAGGACTTACCAGTATGAAAAACATTTTAAGCAGTTCTTTCTTATCACCCAAATTGGCTTGACCTGGTTTATCCAGAAGTGTTTAAGATGTACACTCAAATTACATGTTTTCTTCATTCTGTCCCAACACTTAGAAAAAAATAATTCTTGCTCAGTTTGCAAATAGATATGAAATTGTCTCAGGTCACCTTTGTACATGGTGCTTTTTTGGAAAACAAAGAGTAAGGATATCCCTAATATTTTTTTAACAATTTTCAAAGGTGAAAAATACAAAAGTGAATACAGATAGAAGAACAACATTCCAAAAGGACAGAGTCTCCTTTAGACATGCAAGGCAGTGCAGAATTTGTAGTAGAAATAGCAGTATGGGATTCCACAGTAATGTTTCAGTCATTGTATTATTGTGAACTGCTATCCTGCTCACATTAGTGAATTACGCTGCAGTTAAAATCATTCACTAGCTGGATCTGTCTTGGGGGACATTTACCTCACAGTTGGGCTCTTGCCACAATTTATATAGCATGCATACCTGCTTTTAGCTCATTCAGATAACAAAGCAGTCTTTAAACAGGCTTTTAACCTGACACAATCATCCATTCTAACACCCAACCCTTTCATATTCAGGACTAAATACTGTATTAAACTGCTCTTTTTAAGGCTCTGATGAGAGTAATAAGCTATCACCTCAGAAACTCTGTTTTGTCCTCCAAGGGGCATGTATTTGAATAAGGATAGCACAAAACAGACTCTAAACTGATCCTGAGTTAAGGGCCAAACAGCAGGAAACCACTCCATCTGTAGGTGAAATCAAGTCTTAAATTTCCATTTGATTCTTTAAATACATAGGGGTCTTACAGATGCTTTAGGCACCCAGTTAGACTACCTGTGCTCTTCAGAGAGACAAACACATCCATACACAGACCTCTGTTCTAAAAAGACAGACAACTTGGCTGAGTTTGTGGTTGTAAAGTTACCTTACACCCAACCTTCACACGTTGTTTCATGGATCGGTTTCCTTCTGCAGAGAAATTATTTAGGGAAGTAAACACAGACCCTCTCCTCACTCTTCCCCAGCACCTGTGCAAAACTCATCCTCCACTCTAGTATTTTCTGTTTGCACGTCATTTTTTCACTACGTTAATATCTGCTTAAAGGAATGATATTTAGGGAGTCTCACAGAGTACCAACCACTTGACTGGATCCACTGATGTGCCTCATGCATGCAGGTATTTGACCAAAATTGCATAATAAGCATGAGCTTTGCAGACCAAAAAGGGGAGTCCATCCTATTGAAAGCCTCTATATACCTATATTTTTAGTATTTTTGCTTCCAGAAGGAAGAACAGATTTACCAGAGGGCACATAAAGGAGCTACAGTTCCTGCTCGACCCCATTTGCTCTGCACAGATTGATGTGCTCTCCATGTCATACGACAGAGGATGCGTTGTGCTGTTCAACAGCACCCTTATTCACACCCTGACTGCATCCAGCCCTGATGTATAGCAGTACTGTGTGAACAGATTGCTTTCATGACAGTTTTGAAACTCAGAAGGAGCCAGTTTGAATTGCGATTTTATTTTTAACCATCCTACAAGTGATGTCTACAATCTAAGACACAACTGTCTCCAGCATGGTGCCAGTGTAAATAAGTGGACAGTTCTGAATGGTTACCTTATATATCTTTAAAGGGCAAGCCATGACCCTGGAGAGATTCAGAGTCCTAGTACCGAGTTAGCAAACAATCTTGCCATTTTCTTTTAGTTCCCATCTTCTTTCTGTTGTGGTAATAACATAAAAACGTGATGAATTTAGGAAACTGCTCCAAAAACTACACCAAGGACACAGGTGCAGCTTGAATTCTGGATTCCTGGATAACCAGAATAGTATGACTCAGAGGACTCGATAAGCTTTCCAATCATCTATTTCACAAAAGTACTTGAAGTACTTTTTAAATATTTCCAACTACAATTGTGTGATTATTTTAGCCCTTTGCACTTACACTGTGAAATACTCAAATTAAACAAGATTAATTACACATATTCTTTTTGTACAGGATGATATTTATCTCAAGTGGTGTAACTGGCACTTTGGTTATGTGTACACTGTGTAATACAGTGATACCCAAGCTAACAGGAAAGAACATGATCGTGATAATTACAGCAAGAGTGCAGACAATGTGGAAGGGAGGAGAACTTGGAGCAAAACTATCTTCTGGAACAAAACCTTCTTTAGCTTCCACACTTGGACTGCTCTAAACAGCTCTGGAATATTTTTACCAGTGAATAAATCAAAGTGCCATGCAGTAATTGTCTTTGATAGACAAGAAAAAGTGTTTGTATCTCATTATTGGATCCTACTAGAGCAGCTTTCCTTTAATCAACCGATTCCATACTCCTTTACTAGACAGAAGCCCAAGTCTTCCAGAATAAATGGCCACCTGATTACACAGTCTCCAGGGCCTTATTGCTCTGCCCGGGTAGTAATTATCCCATCAAGGTTTCCATGACAACTTTCTTTGCTCATGATGGACCCCAAGTAAAGCCATTCATTTAAAGTGATAGGACGGGTTTTGGTTCAAAGCTAGATGCAATGAACTTTCACTTTCCATCTTATTCTGCCTACTCTGACAGGATACTCACAAGGGATTCCCAGCTTCTTTAGCCACATGTTGTATTCTCCAATGGATTAAGACTCCTGCAAAGTGTAATCCACTTTTCACTTGTGGAACAGTTCAGTGAAATCCAAAGCTACTGTCAGGACTGAATAGGAGAGAGGAAATTAATGAATCACATGGAAATACGATTGTATGCACTGACTACATGCATGTAAGAAATGCCAGATACCATGTCATTTACCTACTTTTTCCAAAAAAGCACGTGGACTCATTCAACAGCTGTGCTGCATCCCATTAGAGGCAGTATCATACAAGCAGAAGTGAAATCCAAAGCTACTGTCAGGACTGAATAGGAGAGAGGAAATTAATGAATCACATGGAAATACGATTGTATGCACTGACTACATGCATGTAAGAAATGCCAGATACCATGTCATTTACCTACTTTTTCCAAAAAAGCACGTGGACTCATTCAACAGCTGTGCTGCATCCCATTAGAGGCAGTATCATACAAGCAGAAAGAAAAAACCATCCTGGAGAAAGATTTCTGAGAAACACAAGGAGATAGCAATTAGCTACAAATCGCTTATTTAATTAATGAAGAATAAAATGATGACACTAATTAATCTTGTGGTAATAGACTGATTTAAGAATCACTGATAAGTACTATTATTAGTGAGAAATGCTGCCATATCATACAGTATTTCATTTGCTTTAGAAAAGACAAAACTGTAAGAGGTTAATTCTCTTTCTGATTTATAGAAATTTAACTGCTTGCCTCCTATTACTGTTAGCAGCCATGTGGTTAAATCATTGTGCTTTATTTTAAAGAAAAAAAAATAGTGATTTCTTTAATTATTTCAATTCCTAATTTCTCTTACAACAAAACTCTCCATTTTGTGGACATTTTGGGTTTTGTCTCATTTTAGAAAAACCACTTGATTATCAATATCATACTATACATATAGTTGCTAATATGATGAGGGTGCAGTCAACTGTAGGGTGAAGACACCAACTGTCCGCTGTCGTGCTTTATAGCTGTTTTCAAGTGTATGTACATACCATAATAACTGTGTAATAATCCTGCCTGCGTCAAATTATGTTTCTCCTGGCTTAGTTGACTCATTCTGGATTTTTTAGTTTCTCCTTTTTGGTGTTTTATTTCCCCCCCCCCCTCCCCAATGAAGTAAATTCAAAAACTATTTTACATAGAATGTCAACTTAAATGTTGCGAAGATATACATTTGGGGGGGGTGGAGAGGAGGAAAAAGATATTAGTCATATCGCAAAGCTAATATATTAATGGTGAATATGAGAGAAGACAATGACAAAGTTAAGCAATAGCTTGTTACAAAGTATAGATCAAATTTTACATCATTTTCTTACGCCTCTAGCAGATGGTCAGCTCTCGCATAACTGACTGAGCATGGAGCCTGCTTTGCACAGGAGTCCCTTCCTGCTCCATGGGGCTCAATTCAAAGAAATACTGAGAAGAAACTTGATGTAAATGGCAGGCTTTCCATGGAGTGTCCGTTCCACAGGTCTTGAATTTTCTTGCTGTTCAAGAATCACTATGCAGACAGCAGTGCTGCGCTGCACCAGCTACCAAAAAGCTCTTAGCAGTCAGGACACCCTCAGGGCAAGGGTGGGGACTAGAGAATGGGAATCTTCTGAAAGCTTTAATGAGGAAGATGAGTTTCAAGCAGGAACTTTGCTCTACCTCCAACTCCCATCTGAACGATGAGTCTAAATCTCTGTGTTCTCCTTGGTTTTGACTTACTTAGGAAATAATACACTGCAGTCTTCTCAGCCCCATCACTCTCCTTTGGATTCTTGGTTATCAGCCCAATTGATATTTTCATCAGAATTTGGCCCGTAACAGTAAATATTGTTGTCCTAGTAAAAAGTCTGTATAGTATTGAGGACTAATCCACAATTTTTTCTTAGGAAACCAGCCTCATTGGACCAGTCCTTCTCTTTGAAAGAAAAAAATACTCTTGACCTTTTCTTTAACAAAACATAGCACGTGCTTTTCTGCGGGGTTTCTGAGATGTTATTCCACAATTATATATAACCATACTGTTTGACAAAAATCGTAGCCTATTTCATTCAATGGCTTAATGCTAGCTGGTCAGCTGAAAGTCACAGGAATCTCTACACAATGGAACAACAGGTCTTGCTAGAACCTCCTAAAAGTACAGGTGCCTACATTCTTAGACAATAATTACTGATCATAACATGACACTCACATACCGTAAAGTATATAATACATTTTAAAATATGCTAGAATTAACTATCACTGCTCAATGCATCTTTCTGGGGTGTCTTATGACATTGCATGGACTTGAACATCAGCCCTGGAATATCCACATGGCTGAGTATTTCTGGATGTGGCAGTAATACCTTTCGAAAAATTTCTTGTTTATGTGTACTTAAGTCCCTCTACTTAACTTCTTCAATTGCTCAAAGCCTTTAATAACTTTCTATCCCATGTCCACAACACATTCATGCACACTTTTTGCAGCTCACATTTCGCCATGAACTTTTAAAGTCACTGGTCTGAACCTATTTATGGCATGAATTACACTATATAGTTTACCATTCCAGAGGACACCCCTTCCTTGTCTGATCACAGCAGTGTTTTGATGATGGCCAGGGAAGTAAGTTCATGGAAGTCTTTCAGTAAAATACTACAGGAAGCCAACAGAAAACAATCTTAGCATTTTGAATTCTGTTAGGAGGCACCATGCTTCAGAACTAAGTTATTCTGTTCAGATATCACAGGGATCAAAAAGTAATGAAAAATAACCATGTTTCAATTTTTTGAAAATTGTAAAAACGGTCCTTGTAAAATGCTGACCTCTGTGAGAGTTACATTTGATGATGAAATAAAGACAAGAGATGGAGTCAATGACTTTGCAAGGATTTTTTAATTCATTTTGCTATATACTGCAGTTTGGTTTTATTTTAAAATTCATGCGTATTATATTGCTGGAACTAGGAACTGTGCTGCAAAACCCATAATGCGATGAGTTTGTTCATAGAGGTCCGATCTTGAAAGGTGTATTGAACCTACAATTCAGAGTTCCCAGAACCTTGCAGAACGTAACAGAGATACAAACTTTTCTAGAAAAAAGGAATTTCATTTTAGGATGTCTGATGTCTTAGCTCAAATCCCATGCTGTAGGCTGCATCAGCACCATGAGGGCTTTATACATGACCAATGACAGAAACTGAGCACCTAATAGATACCAATTTGAAAAAATTGGAAATGCTTAAATGATGTATTTAGGTGCTTAAATGGGTAGACGGACAGTCTGAAGACACTAAGACTATAAACGGTTTGCATTAAAAAGAAGTGGGTTTTAGAATGTATTTGTAATAGCCAAGATTTATTTCTTTACTATTAATATACCATGGTCCAATTATAGTGAAAGCACAACTAGCAGTAGTTCAACAAGAGTTTCCACAAGCCCTACTTGCAACATCCATCCCGTTTGCTGCTTTTCAGTACTTTCCTTTTCCTTAATTAGTTCCCTCTAGTTACACAGAATTATCTGAATGTTAGAATCAATATAAGAAGTATTGCTATTCTTTTAAGCCAGCCTTGACACTGTAACAAAAACAAAGACTTGCAACTGCCATATTAATGAGTACATTTTCTATGACGAGGTCCCTGCCCAGATTCCTCCTTTTCTTTTTCAGAGGAAATTTTACACCCGTTATCTCTTCTGACAGGCAACATAAAGGAGAGGGGGTAAGTAAAAAAACTGGAACAAGTAAGGGAAAAATATGGAAATTATGCAGGAAAAAAGCAGCTATGGTGAGTTATACTGTGGTTTTGAGGGCACTACAAATTCCCTAAGCTACATCCTGCTAAACAACCCAAAATCTTAAACCTTCTTTTTCCAGTTACTGCTGAAAACTGGAACCAGAAATGCAAGGGTTAAATGGCTAGGGAGCAGGTACAGCTGAGATCCTGCAACCCATCGGTCAATGCTGATAGCTTGGTAAGAGCACATCTACATAAGAGAACAAGCCATAGCAGCTTTGCTCTAGCCTGTTAATAAGAAGTTATATAGCTTTTTCCATACAGTCAGAGATTTTGGTAGTACTTTGGATTTTTTTTTGCCCTGCAATGGTAAGAATTTTCATTTAGAGTTGTTTGTTCTTTTAGTCTGCTGGGATGTGTAATTTAATAAGTGGTTTTATTCCCTTTTGCTCCGAGAGCAGTAGAAGAATGGAGAGCTTGTCTAACAATAGCTGGTGTATTTATCTTTCTCTGAGAAAGCAACAACTGCTGATTGGTAAAGAGAGGTACTAGCTAGGTTGTGTTGAGCTGAATTGCTGGTCTAACTTCTCTGTGAGTATGGAAAAAAAATAGTTAAACTGTGAGGGAACTGAGTGGTAAGAACTAGGTTACCTGGCTAAGCTGTGGCAATTTGGCTCTAAATATAACATGAAAATGTCTTGTGCACTGAACCTATTTTGTATATAGTGTTCTTAAGCTTAGAAAATATTTTAAAAATAGAAAAGGCTAATTATCAAATAGTTTTCTTGGTGTAAATACAGAATAAGAAGCAAAGGGAGTTAAGAGAGTTGCTGCCCTGTAATTCTTCACCAATGCAACTTGGAGATTCCTCTTTGCTGTTTGTTGCAAAGGGTGGAGTTGATGATAAGCTTAAGACCATTGTTGGTGTCTAAACTGGAAAACTGATCTCTCTGGATGTGGAGACTTGTATCTATGTAATACCTGGATGAGACTCTTTGTGATCTTGGCTTTTTGTGTGATAGTGTTTGTTTAGGTTTTGTTGTTGTTGTTTAGGGACTTTTTTAATGCTTTTTCTTGTTTTGGGATGCTGTGGGGTTTTCGGGGGGGTGGGGGTGTGTGTGGTATTTTCTTTAAAGACATCTTGGCTAGCTGGTACTAACTGTTAACTCAGGAGTCCCTAGGGTCCCACATCAGCTTTCAAGACAGAGGTAAAGCCTGTGTATTTTTTGCCAATGTATTATAAAAAAAATGCTTAAAGCTTGTATCGTGCTGGTAATTAAGTTGGTGGCTTACAAAGCTGGCGTACTACTATGGGCAGGTGATGAAGTGCAGTTTCAGTATACTTGTGAAGATCCCTAATCCCTAAGAGCTGTGGGCGTTTGTGGCTTGTGAAAAGTAGTACATCCCAAAAGTGACAAAGCTTAACCACGAAACCTCAACAGGAAACAGTGATGATGCTAAAGACAAAATCCTACTGCGAAAGAAGCATTCGCTATCTTTTGGGGCTATTAACCTATTTTTATATTTCAGTGTTGATACTATAGCTGTCTAAATTACTTATATATTTTATATATCTGTACAACAAGTTGTGGGCCCTAGAGAATTGAAGTTACGTAAGAAATATGCTGGCTCCTTGAAGATAAGGAAGCATGTCAATCTCTTCTTGTGGTGTGAAGGCCTGGTCTTTTAGACATACTGTATTTGCAGCTTCCCAGTGGAGTCTGTAGTAACTGGGTTACTGCACTAAGGGCAGATTCAGCCCTGATGTGAAAGGGGTGGCAAGCCCAAGACTTCAGCAGGTCTGCATCAAGGGGGGATGCCAGGCTCCACCTTCTCCCACCACCATACTGATGACAAGAGGGTTGTTTTCTGATACTGGGCATAAGCCTGCCTTAGACAGTGCCACTGTCTTTGAATATGCTATAACCATGGTGGAGGGCTTTAGACATATTTCCCTGCTGTGGCACTTGCTTATGGTAGCTTATAATATCAAGACAGATGAATGGGAAATGGGATCACATAAAACAGAGTTGGATATATTGTCAGTGCTACCTATGTTGTGCAATGGCACAGCATAGCAATCCCAGGTGAGCATCATACTTGACTGGTTCTGGAACTGGGAACTGGTTCTGGAGCTGTGTCAGCACAGTGCTGCACCTGAATTAATTAGTCATGCTTATAGACAGAAAGCTAACTTATTTGGGAAGACTGTGCTAATGCTACACAGCTCTAGGCACTGAAGCTGTTAGCTGGGAATGGCACAGTGAGGATACGCCACGTTCTGTGTTACTAGCTAGGAGAGGTCTACAGCAGAATTCTACTGTACTGTTGCACAAGAAGCCATATGGAGTGGAAACATCTGAGTGGGTCTGAGGGAGAAGCCTTAAATATGAACACAAGTCCAAAGTCAGTATTAAATTTTAGCGCTGCCTCTAAAGATTTCTGCTAAATCCAGCTTTTGTTCCTTTTAATGTTTTGTGGTTGCCAGGGTGCCCAGAAAAACACGAGAAGAAATGTTTCTTGCAGAAGCTGCTAAACATAATTGGATTGTTCACCCTAAATCATACACTAAATCCTCAGATTTAAGGACTCCCACAGCAGTAATGATTACAAAAGTTATTATTTGAGTGGTTTACCTGAATATGTAAACTACTGCCTCTCAGGATGTTAAAATAAAAAAAATGGATTTTCCCTGTTCCTAAAGGAGTCTTGCCAGTCAGTCAGTTATAGCCAGCAATTCTCTGTGTCTAAAGACCAAATAGGAATATGATCAATCCACCCAACTTTAGACCCTGAAGAAAAAGGAGAGAAGGAATTACGCTGAGTTGCTTGCCTCCTGACTCACTCTCGCCTAAGCCGGAATGACTCAGAGCCACTATTTTCCGCCCCCTCACCCCATTATCTGTTGGGGGAGGAAACCAAGGCATATGTACTAGATGAAATGTTAATGTCATCAGTCAACACTTAGTGAATACATATTGTTTCATTATTTGTATTGATTGTCAACCTAACATCTGGTGACAGCAGAATGTGAATTGCTCTGTATGTTAGGAAACTGTCCCATGAAAACAGGGTTCTGAAACTGAAGGCTGGGAGGTAGTGTGTACAAATATAAGTAAATACAAAAGACATGGCAGTCTTAGAAGTTACTAATGGTAAAGCAATGTATGCAGGGTTTGTCTTGGTGGCAAGCATGTTTATCAAGTGATTCTTCTTTCATATTAAAAATGTGAAGCCTCACAAGGGGGTTTCTACTAAGAAGCCATCGATTAAAATAACTTGCTGTTAGTCTATTCTTATTTTTATGTATCAGACCAAAGATGTATTTTTTTCATTTATTGCCTCCAGTGGCACCTATTTGACTTTATACATTTTATCTTTCCCACCTGTATGCTGTATTTTGTACATATGCAGGGTAGGGTTTAAGGTGAAAAGTTAGATTAAGAGAAGCACAATACCCATAAATGACAAAAGAACATTAACTGGAAAAATGAATCTTGGACCTAGATTGCCTGGCTCAGAAAATTATCCTACTAGAAGTAAAATTGGATTAGACCTACTAACTCAATGGTTCTACTTTTGTCGGGGGAAACACTTTTTTGGACAGGTGTTCACATTAGGAGCCCCTTATAGGAATAGATTCTTACAGGGAAGACTCTTAACTTCCTGGGATAATACATTCAGCTGAACTGTGCCTCACTGCTGCTTTGAACATACATAGCTGTTCTTCCAAGTAAACTAGGCAACTCATTATGTCCATGGCTATCTGTAAAACTTAACTGGTAGGTATGGCAAATGGTCCTACATAAATTGCAGTCCTGTACAATCACAGGACTAACAAGTAATTTAAACACAGAGTAGTGTAGATGTAGGAGTCAGCATTCCAAGCATTAATTTATGCGATCACAATGGTCTCCTTATATTCAAAATAGAGCAGAAATACAGACTTTGGCCTGCAGTAAAATACTATTGCTACCTTAAAATCATAGTCTACTGCTAGCTGCCAGATCTAAATAAACAGTGGTTCAAAATACTGGATTACAGCAGTACCAAGCTGTGAGTTTACATTCTTGTCAAGAGTAGTTATTGATGCCAAAATAATATTAATCACTATACTAAAATGTATATCTAACTTCAAGTCCTTCACAGCAAGACTACTGTGTATCTTCACCCATATTCTGTTTTAAACATTCACAATACAAAACAACCTGAAGCCTCCAGGATTTCTCAGGAAATATGTGTCCTGCAGTATCCTGGTGAGTTTTCTTCCAGTGACATAATTTCTTCTTTCATTCATCCTGATGTATATAGCCTACCTTGCAGAATTGCAAGGGGAGCTGGCAGGGATCCAGGACAACCTGCCAGCACAGGCAGCAGTGAGGTGGTGACTCAGCAGAGGCACTGTGTGTCTTTGCAGTCTGCTGCAGCACTGCACACTCCCAACCTTCCTGGAGGCAAATCTTGTCTTCGACATTGAATGTGTCCAGAGTTCCTGCTCATCCTTCTTTTGATGGAAGGGAGGACGTGTCCTTCTCTGAACCTGAAAACATGGAGCTGCCCTACAGAAGCTAATAACCCAAGAACAGAGGCTCTGTGTGATCTGAGGATTATTTGACGCTTAATCTGAGAAGCCGGCAATTTTGTAAAGCAACTCATTAAGAACCAGACCTTCACTTAAACTGTAGTGTTAAAACTATTTTAAAATAGCATAATTTCACTGCATTTGTGCCGCACTGCATTCTGACAACCCCAACATGACAGCTGACATGCACAAAAATCCAACATACTTGCTACATACGCTGGGATTATTTAGAATAAGATTAAATCATCTGGTGTTCAGAAACAAGATGTCTACTTTTAAAGGAGTTATACTGAATGGTACAAAAGGACATCAACGTGGCCAATCATGTATTAAGATACTTATTTTTTTGTCTTCTGTTTTTTAAACTGCTTTTTCAATGACCAGAATTTAAATGGCTCCCTCTTGCGGCAGGAAAAATGCAGTATCATGTTCTTTGGCAAAAACTAGTCCTTTAACAGAAATTAGAATTTATATGTATTTATACTGCATAGTCTAGTCATCAGTATGTTGTAGTGACTGATGAGGAGACTGCACACACCTATCCCTTGCTGCCTAGGTACTCTTGAAACTACCTAAAAAAGTACCTAAGCATGACTTAAACTGTTACCTTTCAGTTGTATATGCTGAAGGGTAGGGAAAAATAGATTGTGAACTGTATGTATTACACCCCATCTAACTTGTTAATGCAGACTAGACTATATTGTGTCTCAGGGAACTTCCTCCTTAAATATAAATCTCTGTAACACTCAGCACAGAATATCTGGATAACACAGCTTGATTTATTTTAGATGTTTTTCACAGGTGAGCAAATCTGAACCTTGTAAGGGGTGGGAGGAAAGTAATCAACTCTGGAGGAAAGCTATGAGCATAAATGAGTCAGTGAATGGCAGTGAGGAAGCATAAATTGGGTTTCAACAACCCTGCAAGTCGTCTTTCCTTCTTTCTAGTATCTACTAGCTGATAAAGCTTTCACTTAGGCTTTTAACTCATAAAGGCTTTCTTCACAGTAATTAATAGCTATAAAACTCTGAAATGAAGAACTGAGATTTTTGCCATAGCATGGGGCATACTTTGGCTATTAAGCAATAATCTTGGAAATGGACATAGGAAAAATCCTCATAAAACACACTAAGGCCTTGGTGACCTCGAAGGGCAAGTTAAATGTATACACAGGAAGTATCTACCATAGCTTTTGAGAAAGCAGGTCTGAAAAGTTTTGTTTCAAGACAACAGACTCCAGTTCTGTGGTTTTTGGTGTGGGTTTTTTTAAAAAAAAAAAAAAAAAAAAAAAAAAAAAGCTAGGCTCACTGCAGAGTAGGACTAATCGTACAGATGGCTTTAGAGCTTGATTAAACTACTTTGCACATTAATCTCTTGATAATCTCTGTTTATGCTGATTCAGAAGTCTGATGGTATAGACACAGGAGGCTATGTTTACTAGTTTGAAGGAGGGGGCTTTAAAATACTGTATTGGAAACTCTGCTTTAGCTGCTTATCCTTCTTTGTAAAAAGTCTTCCATGTTACAGCCTTACAGGTTGTTAACAGAATGAATAACAATATGACTACCAATATCAAATTATATATGCTTTTCAAATCTAGGACTTGAGAAGTGAGACCAAATTATTTGGAGGTAGATACACATAGATGGAGTTACCACTTGTTCACAGAGAGGAAAAAATTACTATGATGCACTGAATAATCATTCAGTATCTTACAGTTTCTCTTTTAAGGGCTTGCATGGTCGCACCCCACAATCTATTTCCACACTTCAGAGAAGAACTGATGAGGATAGACTTAACTGAAGAATACCTGAAAGGGTTTATCAAACCTAAAGCGTGTACTTAAGCTCAAAACTGCTGTTCTGAAAACATCTTATCAGCTGCCACCTGGGACTAGATACATCTAACCTCAAAAATACCCCTTTTATCTATCCAGCCATGCAGAGTTAGTTTTCTGAACATAACCACCATCATGATCTTAATGGAACCAAGCTAGCTGCCTTGTATTTCAAGCCTGATGGGATAACATGAGGTAACTGGGCATTTCATTACCTATTTCTCATGAGGTACTCATTCCAAAATCAGTTGGAAGATTTCTATAAAAGGATTGAGTTGCACTATATTTACACACACATATATATACACACATAAAAATATTTTTAAAAGCCCATTTTATTTCAAATATGGCCAAACACTGCTACTCTTAACCAATAAGCTAGTGGCTGGGGTACCTAGCTGGAAAGTGTGAGAGACCAAGTTCCTCAGATGGCAAGGATTTAGTATCTTCCCTCCTGGATTCTGTGTCTTTCTCTCCTGGGGTATCACCAAACTGCAGGCTACGCTAGAAAAGAGGTGTTCTCAGAAATTTTAATAGCTTGTATGGAGAAAAGAATAAAAAAATTAACTGACTGATAAAGCTCACAAGAGCTGTATCTTCAGTGAAGTGGTAAAGGCCTTCCAAGTTAGGCTTTTGAGACCTAGCACTAATATAAACAATAAGCCAACGCAGGAGTATTTTTTCTAGTTAACTTGCATTTTTTCCAGCATAGCTTTGCCTTGTGAGATATTGGCATACCTAAAATGGGGCCACCACAAGTTTATTTCACACGTCCATTACTTCTCTCTCAATCCTATAATGCAAAATATTCTGAGAGGCAAATGTCCATCTGTTAAGTTTTCAAAGTTTTCCACCTGTAAAAAGGTTCTGTTTTCTTCTTGACCCAAAATAAAGGTAGAAGTTTTCATGCTGACTTCATTTGCTGGTTTTGTAGCAGAAGACTGGTGTGGCAGGAATACACGCTTAAGACTGTAGGCTAAGTCATGAAGCATGCTTGGGCTGTCCTTCCCATGTCACTTTTGCATTCACCTTAGTAAAATTGTAATTGTGGACCTGAAAATGGTTATGCGAAGGGTTTCTTTCAGTAAAAACTGAGAGGAGAATAGGAGGGCATGGTAAGCATCTGCAAAGCTATAGGTTTGGAGGTGAGGTTAATTCCTTAATTAACCTTACCTGGCAATAGGGAAAAAGCTTATCCTGAAATAGTAATGGGTGACAGAACTTAGCATTTGTTAGCTTTAATACTGACATAGGAAATATTGGTGCCTTTGGTGTCATTGAACCAATTTGCTGCATGAGGTTGGAATTTGGGTAAGCTAAGCTAGGGTGTAAAATGGATACTTGTGATGGGGTGGGGGAGGTATGCCTTTATTCTAAAGTCGCCTAGAACACTTTCCACCAAGCTACTGAGAAAAATGTCATTCCTTCAGGTGCCATTTTGTGTAGCCTCCACTATGGTTAAGGCTTGGTATACTAGAAATTATGGAGTGAGACCAGTATTAGAAAGCATTTCTCAAAGACACCTCAGGGCAGTACTCTTCACACTTCTCAAGAAGAGAATTAGGTTTGTGGTTCGTTAGTGAGCTTTTGTACCTTGTTTCTGCTTAACCTCAGGTTATGAAACATAATTCATCCCTTAAACAAGGTTTGGATTTGAAATTGAATAATTCTTCCTTATGTGTGCAGGATTTTATAAGCAAACAATATGTATATTGATTTAAACAACAATTTTTCCAGCTGAAGGAGGAGACTTTGTCACTGATTGTCCTGTATCTATATAATATCAATCCATGGTTTCTATGAAGCGCTTAGCTGTTTTTACATACAGGAAATAACATCATCAGTCAGGATCAAGTTTGCTGTGACATTGCATGTTAACTCTTAAGTCTGTCTGCAGCATTCACCATTAAAATTATCAAGCTTTTGTTAGTTGTATGTCAATGTCCTATGTGGTTGAAAGGCATTTATTCCTAGACCTAAGCTAATAATCTGTACCACAGCAAATATTTACAACTTTAATGGATTGTAACATAAAAAAATTCCGCTGGATTTATGCCATATATGCATCTTTGCTGAACACACACTGCACACCAGAAAGGATTCTTGTAGCTAAATTACATTATGCTTCTTCAAATAAAACCACTGCAATCTTATTGAAACAAAAAAGTGAAGGTTTATATATAACCAGCTTCCCACTGCCTCCTTCTGTGCTACTGGTTTTCTAGGCCTGTTTTTCTACACAAAGCATTTCAGCAATATACTTAAATGAGTGGATGTTGCATAATATGATTATGTGCTTTTCTGAACTGAGGAATGTGTCCCACCTGCTGCATGTTACACATTGCTGCCTTGATTCTTTCATTGGAAGAGAAATTATGTGATGACACTTTCATATTCCTGGCAGCTGTCAAATGCTAAAGTGGAGGCTTAGGGGATTGGGGTGTTTTCCTTTTTCTGTGTACTGAAAACTAGTATCACTTCCTCTGCCTCTTAGTTTTTAGCTCTGAAGGGGAAGATTACATTTGATTCAGATAACTTTTTTTTTTTCTCAGTCTCATCCCAATATACTATTCTAACTTGTATGACAGGAATTTGCACGTACGTGTAATTAGTGTTTAAAAAAAAAAACAAACCTGCCTCGAAAGTGTATATAGGCAGTCCTGAGGTGAGCTAGCCTACCACTGAGGAAACAGGGCTGTAAGCTTCCCGACTTGATCTCTAGCACCCAGCTCCAGCCACAGACGCGTTCGCAATCGAGGGTTACTGCGTTCGTTCTCTTCCCGCCTCGTTCCCCCTCAGAGGCTGAGGTGCTCGCTCTGGCGCGGGGCTGACACAGCCTACAGGCTACCGCTGTGCCCCCTCTTCCCGCCCCCTCTAATCCTCCTTCTCTTGCCAGCCAACTCCGGAACAGGCTGGCTCGGGAGCCGATGCGTAGAGGTAAAGCTGCGTATTGCCCTTGCAAAAGCGCTTATTCACCTTACGGCACGGTGTCTGCCTGGGAAGGAAAGGCGCTGCGCCCCTCCGCCGCCGTCTCCTCGGGCTGGGGCTCCGTCCCCTCGGCGGGCGGCGGCCGGCCCCCTGCGAGGC
>NW_008794543.1:3311527-3313460 GCF_000699145.1 Aptenodytes forsteri | reverse complement strand
TTTGAGGAAAGCCCACGGGCCCCTCGCTTTCCAGCACAGGAGCCCGTCCCCGGTACCCGGGCTTCTCCCGGCTGACCGCCGCGTTTCAGGTGTGCTGTAAACAGCGGCCGCCCCAGCCTCCTCATCCGCCCGGGGTGCCTGCTGCTAGAAACAAGTACTCGTGGTACGGTTAAGTACCTGATGGCGGCCCACTTAAGAGGTGAAATGTCTGCCTCGTTGTACTGTCCTAACAAGAGAAAAGAAACCTTGCTGGTTTTATTATTATTCTTTTAAAACAGGGGGATAACGATTCGTATCAATTCTTGGAGCCTTATGTGGGAATGAGGTTGTTGAGGTTACTGCTTTAGTGGTGTGCGTGCTTGAATGGATCATTTCCTAGCCTGTTTCAGTTTTTGTTGCTTTTTTTTTTTTTAAAACAACTTAAACTTTAAGCTACTTTTAAAATGCTGTGCTGTAAACTGCACCGGTTCAGATGTTGAATAGTGGAGTAGTTCAGATAGTAGAGACTTGGAGCATTTTTGTTGTGTCATTTAACCAGACATGACAAAATAGTATCCCTACTTCCAAGTGTCTGTAAAACACACGAGTTTCTTGGATGCAAGCTGCTGTGTGATTGGAAATGGTAATTTTAAAATAACATAGAACTTAGATGAAACTCTGGGATTGTTTAGTCCTTTGCTTGATTAACTAATAAAAGTGCTTCTGTTGGTTATATTGACCCATTAATATCAAAGTAGAACTTTGACATTTCATACATGTTTAGCACGTCTCAGATAATACACTTTTAAGGGATTCTGTCCAAAATAGATGTTCTAATCGGTATATATACTGCGTTAAGTAACAAGCATGACTTAATGGTCTTAATCATTGTTCCTCCATTAATACAGAAGCTTTGTAAAATCCTTTAGTAGAACTGACAGGAAGCAACTAAATCAACTTTTTTTTTTATCCGCAGTGTGAAAAAAATGGAGATGTCAAGAAGAGAAGGTCAAATCAGGCAGATATCCCCGATAATCTTCGTCAAGAAGCAGAAACATGCTATCGGCTTAGACTGCCTGAAGACTTCTATCAGTTTTGGAAGTTTTGCGAGGAACTAGATCCTGAGAAACCAAGTGGTGGGTTTTTAAATTTTTCTTTTTTCCTTTTCTAACTTTCACTCTCAAAAACAGCCTGAAGGCAGGTAAGCTGGAGGTGGTCAGATGCATTCTAATGCTGCTTCAGTTTTCAGTTAAGATGCAGGATATTTCCATGACTGTAAACAAGAATACTGGACATAATCACAGAAGATGTCAGTACACTTCAAGCTTTCTAAAATGTAATTACTTAAATCATGTAATGCAAAGGGACTAAATGTTGTCTAAATCTGCCTTTCTTGCAAATACATTTAAAATGTTTAGTATGGAACTCAAGTTTCCTCATATCGATTCAGGTTTCAGCTTCCCCCAATTTATTATATAACAGAACGTGGCATCCCTAGGTGCTCTACAAATGACAGTTTCTTTCAGAATCATAGAATAGTTTGGGTTGGAAGGGACCTCTAAAGGTCATCTAGTCCAACTCCCCTGCAATGAGCAGGGACATCTTCAACTAGATCAGGTTGCTCAGAGCCCCGTCCAACCTGACCCTGAATGTTTCCAGGGATGGGGCATCTACCATCTCTCTGGGCAACCTGTTCCAGCGTTTCACCACCCTCATGGTAAAAGATTTCTTCCTTATATCTAGTCTGAATCTACCCTCTTTTAGTTTAAAACCATTATCCCTTGTCCTGTCGCAACAGGCCCTGCTAAAAAGTTTGTCCCCATCTTTTTTATAAGCCCCCTTTAAGTACTGATAGGCTGCAAGAAGGTCTCCCCAAAGCCTTCTCTTCTCCAGGCTGAACAACCCCAACTCTCTCAGCCTGCCCTCATAGGAGAGGTGTTCCAGCCCTCTGATC
>NW_008794543.1:3304453-3310511 GCF_000699145.1 Aptenodytes forsteri | reverse complement strand
TGATGAAGATATTAAACAGTACTGGTCCCAATATGGACCCCTGAGGGACACCGCTCATCACTGATCTCCATCTGAACATTGAGCAGTTGACCACTACTTCTTATGAGAAGCGTAATAACCTAACTCTTGAATGAAAGCTATCTGAATAAAAGAATGTCTCAGCTTTCCTTGTCTGGTAAACAGTGTTTGAGTGTTTGGATTTATGGAAGCTTTTGATACCTGAGTGACAGGAACTTCTTGGTTTAGATAATGCACCCACCAGAAAGTAAACCGGTTCATGCTTTGCTTTTCAGATGCACTTGTGTCTAGTGTTGGGCTTACGCTGGTTGGACCATATGATATTCTTGCTGGAAAACACAAAAAAGCAAAATCAACAGATCTGGACTTCAATCTTCATTGGAGATTCTTCTATGATCCCCCAGAATTCCAGACTATACTTGTCGGGGATAGCAAAACACAGTATCACATGGGCTATTTCAGGTATTTTATTTAATATATGCTCTTGCTGGACTATAATTATGTGTAGCTTTTTCTCCTCTGTTTTCCACAAGACAGAATTTGAGAACTGTGTGCTATCACCAAACAAGAATCTTTCTCTTCCGTAATAGGATATTAACACATGAGTTGATATCTTTTATTTAAAAAGATCAAAGATATTGGAGTTGAAGACTAGGTTTAGATATTTATTAAACTACCTCTCCCAACCCTCCAGAGCACCTTCACTTATTAATCTTTAAGTTTTGCCATGATACTTAGAAGAAAAAGTCAAGCCTTATCAAATAAAGGGAACGTGTATTCTCTCTGCATGTATTGATACAAGCTCCTTTGAAAGCTGTGCTGTAAGATTTTGGAGCTTTAGATCTAAGGGCGTTTCTTGTTAGGTTTCTGAAGGAGATGGCAGCATGGTGAGGCAAATTAATTTTACTTTGAAGTAGGAGAGGTGGACACAGCTTGCCTATTTGTGTGTACTTTTTCATAAATAGGGATGTGCCAGATGAGCTTCCAGTGTGGGTTGGTGCAAATGAAGCTAAGAAGGGCTGTGTGATTTCACAAGTTGGTGATAACGTCTTTGCCGCAGTCAAGTAAGGTTCATATTTACTTCTATTTATAAAAAGTAGAGTAGAAGAGAAACTATTCATCAGGAGATGCGATGTGGAATAATGCAGTTAACTTTCGTATCTTTCTTTCTCAAGAAATCCTCACTTATTTTCTGCTCCTGCTAGCAAGTTTAATGGTACTCTTAAAAGCCTTAATAGGCTTCTTGATAGTGTTTTCCTTTTACAAGTAAAATAGATAAGTGTTAATTATCTCATTCTTTAAATATATTGGAAGGGATAGGCTCTATAGGAAAAGAAATGCCCACTGGGTGTGTTAAAATACTTCGTAAGTAAAGAAAGGGCATCTCAAACAGTGGTGAAGGAAACCTGAGTATCATACTAAATGAGTAGCATCTAGCTCTTGTTCTTGCCTACATAAAAGTACATTATTTTTGTATATAACAGGTAACCACAAGAAGTACCATTTCTGAGCTGGGGCAGGATAACTTTTATATGGATATGTAATTCAATATGATTCATGAAGCTTTACATAGTCCTGCATCATGAATGTAAATAACAGATTTCATAAGCTGTCAGTTAAAAATGGAAAGCTCTCTAAGGACAGACGCGTGTCAGTAAGTGAAAGCACGCTGAAGAAGAGCTTCTGCAAAAGAACCCTTGTGTAGTGCACAGTTAAACGAGGACATTTGTTCTGAAAGCACCATGGTGAAACTCATAAACATGTATTTATGTGCATGACTTTAATGACAAATAGTGTATACGGCACTGAAGCAGCAAACTGAATTCTTAAGATAGAAAGATGAACAGCTACTGAGTCCAGGAGAATCTTCGACACCTGCAGATTGCATAAACTATATTGTAATGCAAATAGATTTTTTCTTTCTTGTTGTTCAGAGGCTTGCATTCCCAAGTCTGTGTGTATAAATAAACCCATGACTGCTAATCTTCATTGTAAGATTTGAAGGTTTAGCGATTAGGCGGCTATTCACTTGTTTGTTTTCTGTTAAGCTCTTTTAAGATGTGTTTCTTCTGTTTGCAGATTATTTTTGTCAAAAAAACTTAAGGAAGTGACTGATAAAAAGAAAAACGCTATTTTGAAAGACATAGATGAAAAACTAACGAGAACAGCAAAAGAACTGGGTTATTCTCTGGAACAAAAAACCATGAAGATGAAACAGAGAGATAAGAAAGTATGACATTCCTGATCCACTGGAGAGAACTAAGTTCTGTTAAACTTTTTTTCATTTACTTGCTTGTTTGTGGCTGGGTTTTTTTTTTTTTTCTTAAGTCAGTAAAGATGCTTCATTTAGGAATTTCCAGAGCTAATCAGCTCTCTATAGAACTTCAGGAGAGGGAAGATTAATACAAGTGTGTTCCAAATAATAGGATTAAATCAAAACACTTCACTCTTGTAAACTGTAGCTTGGCATTCAACTACAGAAAAAAAAAACAACAAACCCAAACCAAAACAGTAAGGGAAATAGCCTAAAAGCAAAAACAAATGGGGAGCATGGAGAAAACTGTTTCAAAGTGAAGATTCATGTAAGCAGTTGCGTTGGATCTATTGGAAACGGGAACATTAAGGATGATAGTAATAGAGGACTAGTAATAGACGTTTTTCACAGACCTATCAGAAATAATTATGGTAGGGGTGACTAAGCAAATGTAGTACAGTGCTACACAAGTGACTACAAGGATTCCTAGATTTCAGAACTTGGCTGAAATGGAGTTTCCAGTTATTTTAAATTTCAGTACTTAAAAGTAACTGCTATATACTTTAAAACTAAGTTGATGTCCTGGAGCCTGGACACTATATGAGGTTTGACCAGCAGCAGTCAGGTGTTAATGTTGCTCAGTGAGGTGAGTGGTTTTACGTCACAGTATTGACTTAGGGTGCTATATTCAATTTCCTGTCTCTTTATTTAGGTGGTGACCAAAGCATTTCATGGAGCAGGCCTAGTTGTTCCGGTAGACAAAAACGATGTCGGATACAGAGAACTTCCTGAAACAAATGGTAAATATCTCGTTTATTATATTCTTCTGCTTTATTTAAGTAAACAACCTTCAGTCACACAGCTACTCTGCAAAAACCAAACTGCTTTTGTATTTCCTACTTGAAGAATATAAGCGGTAGGAGTAAAAGGCAGAAGTCTTAACCATCACACTTGAGCTTGAAGTATTTTCTTTAAGTGAACCGGATGAGAATCGATGAAACGTGCTAAATCTGAAATAACAACTCCGGAAGCAGTAGTTCAGATGGCCCTCTCTTTTGTATTGGCACAGCCATGCAGGAAGTAGATCCAAAGAACTGATCTGCTTTCAGGGATTTGTGGGTTTATTTCTTATCGCTCCTCTCCTCCCAGTGTTCTAACCAGAATCGGTTCCTTGATGCAAGTTCCCCACACAAATGCTTGTCTCTATATGGGGAACTGAGACGGATGGGCACGGGGCAAGAATGAGCAGCAAAGGAGAGGGGGAAGCTTTTTCACCAGCACCTCAGGGTGTGCCCACTTAGTCTTCACATAAGCGTGACACACGGGTATGTTTTTGCTACAGACTACTTGTGTGTAGCATTAAATTTCTTTATTTAAACATCTAAATATTTCTGCTTTTGTTTTTTGCAGCTAATCTTAAAAAAATTTGTAAGGCCATTGTTGATGCTCCTACTGATGATGAGCGATTGAAGGCCTTTGCACCCATTCAAGAAATGCTCACCTTTGTTCAGTTTGCTAATGATGAATGTGACTATGGAATGGGATATGAGCTGGGTATGGACCTGTTTTGCTATGGATCACATGTGAGTACTGCAACAGTCATACTTCACAAAATTATGCATTATTTTATGCATGGACTGGGAGTTGTTCTGTGTCATAGATCTTTATTCCCCACTCTATTGCATAATTATCCCTAGGAATCACGAAAGTCTACAAGAATATTCTTAATTTGTGAAGGCTGTTAAAAAGTCACACTTAGGACACCAGTCTATGTTGAATTTAAAATTGCTTGTATGAAAGCGCAATCCTGCAATCCAGAAGCATTTAAACAGCACGTAACTGTTGTGATTTGGTGTGTATAATACAAGGCGCTGTCATTAGGCTCCTAAAAATGTAGAATGTCTGATCCAGATATACCGAATAGCTGTAGCCCCCTATCCCCAACTACTTGTATGGGTGTGAGCACTCATGTGCACCTGGATCAAGAAACAGACTGATGTTTGTAGTAACCCCAGCAACAAAAAAAATTGGAACCTAAGTCAGTTGCCTACCTACACTGCCTGTATGGCTGTGTAAAAGACCTCCCACCAGCTAGCTGCATCTCTTAAGCTTCTAGTATCTCTCTCCCTCTGGTTCTGTATTAACAAAGAATGTCATAAATAAGCCGATTGACTTACTAGCACTTAATCACATGTAAAGATTCTACTTAACACTTTTTTTGTTCTGTATTAGCCACTGCCCCAATGATGAAAAGGGTCATGTCTGTAATAAATCTATGGCTAGGAAACAACATATAAAGAAGCTTCAACGTAAGTGTAATATGAACGGATGGTTACAGAAACACCCATGTGAAGTAGTTTTAGTAAAAACAGTATTGGAGAAGGGGCGCTCCAAAGCATCGTGTGGATGCAATACTAAACGTAGGCCCAGAAAAGTTGTGCTAAACTCTAGTTAAAATATTTAGCCACTGAAATGAAGGAAAATTCACTGCTCTGTCCATACACTGTTAAATTACTAATGTGTTTCTTAGGTGTCCTGCCCTGCTCTTGTCGGTTCCCTACAGCATCTGAGAATGTGTTGTATTTTCCTCTGATATCCTGCTTATTTAGGACCCTTCCTTCAGTGACTATGCTGCTTCAGCTGCGTAAGTCCTTCCTACATCTGGAAGGGCTGTGAAGGAAACGCTTACTTCCAGCTGACTGTGTAGGTGGGGGCGAACCCCCATCTTTCATGCTTTGTGCTTCTCAGCACATGAGATGAACCACCGACCAAACCAGTGCAATGAATAATTATGTTTTCACAGCATTGTGACATGGCCTGATACCTATCTTATGCAGCAGTTTGAAACAGCTGTAATTTTGCAGCTGTTTTCTGAAAATAGAAACCTTACTTCATTTTCTAGTTTAGTAAACAGAAAGGAAAAACAAAGGCTTCACACACAAATAACACCCCGGTTTGGTCCCAGCGTTTTTGCCTGTCTGTAGATGCTTAGAGCTGCTTTCCGGTTCCAACTAGTGCTCTGCGTACAGAGCCAGAAGAAACGCTGACACTTGGGCTGTAGCCTGAGACACAGAAAATGACTTAAACCTCTTCCCCTTCATAGGAGAGGTATAACGGGCTTACGTGTACAGTAAAGATAACAAATACTAAATATGCTCCGATTTTTGTACATGTGAATCACTTCAATGGTTACTCTCGGCACCTGTGATCCCCACGGGCTGTGGAGTGTGACAGGACATGGGACTCCAGCCGCAGGCTGGGCAACCCCACGCCTTAACAATAGTTACCATCATCTCTTGCATTGTGAAAAACAGATTTCCGTCTGTCGCTGCCGTGGCTGTTACAGGCGTACGTGCTCAGGCCTTTCGGGGCGGCTGAAGAAAGCTGCTCAAATACGGCAGAGCCCAGAGGTCGGGCTGCTCTGGCTGTATAAACGAAGCCACTGACCCCCCAGGGCTGCTCTCGTTTTCCCTCTCGCCCGCAGTACTTCCACAAGACGGTGGGCCAGCTGCTGCCCCTGGCTTACACCCTGCTGAAGAGGAACCGCTTTGCCGAGATCATCGAGTCGCACTTGGCCAACCGGCGGGAGGAGAAGGTGGACCAGCTGGCGCCCTGAGCCGGGCAGCGGGGCCCCCAAGGTGGGCGGCAGCAGGGCGGGCGTCCCTGCGTTCCCGGGCGCGGGGTTTTCTCCCTGTTTCTGTGTCTGTGTGTGTCTGCACCGCGTGGGGGTCTCCCCCGCGCTCAGTAAAGCTTTTCTAAGGGCGGCGGCGCCTCCGCGCGCTGGCC
>NW_008794543.1:3283571-3304301 GCF_000699145.1 Aptenodytes forsteri | reverse complement strand
GGTCGCGGCGCTGCCGCCTTCCGAAGAGCGCCGGAACCCCTGAAGGAGGGCAGGGGACTTGAGGCGTGCGCTCCGAAACGTGGCTGGGAGCAGCGCGGCCGGCGGCCTCCGGTCAGCGCTGGATCCGTCCGTCAGTGCCAGGTCACCGTGCTTCCCCTGCTGCCGGTACTTGCTGGCTATGCCTGCAGCTCAAGCTTCAGCACAGGAAAAGCTGAAGTACTGCCTTTGGGTTGCTCTCCGTTCTGTACTCTCCTCTATTCCTCAGCCTAAAGCTAAACCTAGACCGTTAGTGTTACCGTGCTACTTACTGTAACGAAGCACGAAAAGGGCAGGTCACTATTTTACATTTCTTAGAGAAGTGTAGGCATTGGGGAGGTGATTCAATAATGGACTTGTTTAGTGTAGCTCAACTGCAACCAGCTTCTTACTTACACCTACCAAACTCCCGTGTCCTTGCTCTTGGTGATTTTTGCTGGCATTGTGCGTTTCTTCAGTTCTGTCCCACCACACAGGTAGAAAATCCAGTTACAGCAGCTTTCCCTTTTGCTTTGTAACAAAGCACTACCTCTGGTCTCAGTCTTCTGCAGCTGGCTGAATTAACAGGAAACAAATAGGGTTAAAACCCAGCTAACCTACATTATGAGATAAATTAGAAATTCCACTGCATTTGCTACCTTATTAGTCAGATGAAGTCAGTCCCTGTTTTCACTAATCTGGACTTTCAAAAATAGAATTGAAGTGATTTTGTCCAAGATGCAACTTGTTTTTCAGTTCATAGGTCCACCGCTCTATTTTGTTGTTAGAGTTTTGTTCTCGGGCAACTGCTTGAAATAGCAGTCCAGAAACTAATGGAAAATCACATTTTCTCTTACTCAACAGGCCTGCCATCGAACAGTGACTCGACTAATATTGTAGCAGTTCTCGTCACTGCTAATGATGACAGTACTGCTAAGGAAGATTATAGGCCACTAGCAACATGCTCAAATCTCAAAGTTGTCCCTACTTTTTAGCAAGTGATTATACTTCCCAAGGTCCCTTCCAGCATGAACTAATTCATGATGTAAGTAAGTCAGAGTGCTTCAAAAGTGTATCTATCTTGAGTTTTTAAATCAAAAAGGTATTTTCGGTTCTCAGAATAGCATGCCACATCTACTTTTGTAAATTTGACAATCCCACCCCTTTCAATCAGCATATAAATGTTCCACTTATTCAAACATAAGCACAAGTATAGAGGGGACTTTTTCACGGGACCAGAATTTTATGTTTTACACACCAAAAAGAGGTACTTTCTGGAAAATTCAGTCTCATTCCTCCTTGCTTTTTAGGTTCCAAGCAGAGGAGACCTTCATATTAATGCCCTGTAAATTACACAAGTAACAAAAAAGTATTCACCTTTCACATTGTTATTTAAATATGAACTTAAATCTGCAAAATAAATACAAAAATCAACACAAATACTGTTTGTGAAAACAATGAGAAAACATGACAGAACAATGAATGGTCATATAGAAGTTTTTAATGTTTGATTAAATCATCACAGTAACCAGAATTTTTACTGTAATGATATGCAGCTCTACCACACTATTATAAATAAAAACATTAAGATCAATATTAAATACAGCTCTAGGCAACATCACAGATTAACAAAGAATGCATTCTTCATGAACCAGTAACTGAATGTTTTTAAAAAAAAAAAAAAAAAAGCTGATGCTTTCCCCCTCCCATCCACCACTTTTTTTTCTTTTCAAATTCGTAAGTTAAGTAAGGCGCTGGAAGTTTTACGTTAGAAAATTTTTGTTGCACAGCACAGGCACGCATACTTCATTATCAAACTTCTTAACGTATGTTTACCAGAAGACATCTTAAATGTCAACAGGGAAAGCTTAGCAGGTAAGAAGAGCAAGCAGAGATGCACAATTCATATGCAGCGCTCGGGATCCATACTGAAATTATAAAACACAGCAGGGGTGTGACCTGTATTTTAATTCACAGTACAGTCTGTAGAATTAGGTGCAAGTTAATACAGTACACGCAGCAGTGTTTTATGAGAACATCAGAAATGGCAGAGGTTTCCAACCGATGTAAAGCAATTTTTATACGTGTAGTGCATTTATATTCTTCCACTGTAGAAAGAAATTAGACACCAGAAATCAGCATCACAGACAACTTCCAGAGCTGCCTTCTATAAATGGGCCAAATCCTGCTCTTTGTAAAGTTTCTCTTCTGTAAAGATTCTTCAGGTTTACGCAATGTAACAGAACAAATTTTGAAACACTAGCACTGACTTCACATGGAAGAATACAGCTAGCTGCTGCAACACTCCCGTGTTAACACAGCCCTGTTGTTGTTGCCTGTTTCAGTTCCAAACCTGTTTTTAATACAGGGGCTGATCACCGTGAGCCTACTGGCACCTTTCACTTTCTACTGGGTTCCAGCTGCTGCAAGATATGAGGTGATGAGATGTAGATGGCAGTTTTATACTCAGAAAAATCAGTAAAAATTCAGCAGGCATTATTTTGGAGCTTGCCAGAAGTACCAGAACTTCATTTCAGTATGTTATTGTACTTAAGATAAAATCATACCGAGTACTTTGCGAATAAAGATGTTTGAGGTAACTATGATGAATGCCTTAGAGATACCTAGGATTATTATTTTAGACTTTTACCAGTTATATTTTCGCAGTCTTGTGGGCATAATTGTTAAAAGAAGGACATTTTATCTAACCCCATATTATAAAGCATGATTTTTGTCAGCCAGATTTCTTAATTTTTTTCCTCCCAACTTTAGGCTTATAGCATATTGCCTTTTTTCCTCTGCATGCGTTTGTGGTGGTTTGATAAAATGAATATGAAACAAGCTAATCTAGTGACTGGAAGGAAGAAAGTAAAGAAGTCAGGGATCTGTCAGTTCACCTGCTAGCGTGTGTGTTGCCGCTGAATTTTAAAGTCCTGCCAAAGTTTCAAGTACTGGATTCGATTCTGCCCCGCTGCTCATCTTCTGTGGCTACGTATCAGTTACACCTCTATATGCTTTGGGGGGGGGGAACAGTCAAAAGCAATCTAATAATTACAGTTGCTTTCTTCCTATTATTTTTAAAACCCTGCAGTTTTTTTAAATAAAATTTTAATATTACTGTTCCAGTTATCTGCTTTTAAAGGAAAAAGGAAATCTCAAGGTAACGGCAGTGAAAGTTACATTTGAAAATGCTCTTAGATGGATGTTGGATCACAAAGAAACCATTTTGTTTAAACCCTTCATCTAGTTGTAAACATTTGCTAATCCTCCATTACTTGCAGAGGATTATGAATTATTCTATAAAATCACATTAAAAAGGTAATTAGTTATGTGAGATATTAACTGATTCATATTTAATAGATTTTTTTAATCCATACAAATATAAATAAAGAATGGTAAAACTTCAAGAAAAATAATATACATTTAGTGCAAGTTATGAGTTAGATTTCTTCCTACCATGTCAGCAGTGGAACGTCTTTTGTGGAGAAGAAAAAATAAAAATGACCGTTCTCAAATTTTACAGGGGGGGAAAAAAAGATCTCCAGTGTTGTAGCATGCAGTTTTTACCAGATACACGTATACAGAATTGTTCCAGCTCTTAACTAGTAGAATAGCAGTATTTTTCCATATACTGCACAACATTGGTATATATCGTAGTGTTTTCAATAATACAAAAAATTGCATAAGACCAGGTCGCATTATTGATACTTTCTGCAGCAAAAACAGTCTTTTTCTTTGAAACGCTAGTTTCATCTGGTTTTAATTTTTCTCATATCACGACAGCAGATGGGTTGAAAGAAGTCTCGCATGGTTCCTGCAAGGTGTTTATTACCGGTTCAGTCTGTTTTTGTCGCAGTGGATCTGTACTGCCCCAAGCATTTCATGATGTACAAACTTACACATTTAATGGCACAAGAAAAACCTCCCTTCTTGTGATCAAACCTCAGTAACTCACAGTACATCTCAATATGAGAAACAACTGCTTCAAAAGGGCACACCAATTTTAAAGAGGCTTTGTTACGGCTCAGGAGAGAGAGAGAAATAAAGCTCTTCTGGAATGTAGAAAGGTGACGTGAAATAATTATACGTTTCGCGAGTTAACACAACAGTTTTCAATGGTAAAAAGGGCAAGACCTTTCAGTCTCCGTAAGATGGCTCAATTCAGAATGATCCCTCCAGAAACAGGGACTAATAACACATCTCTTCAATGCTGAAGTACCAGGCTGGGGCTGGAGAATTGCGCCACCTCGCACGGCTCACCCACTGCACTATCATGGCAGACCTGACGTCTCGGGACGCATCCAGTGCAGGACAGCAGCTCTCCCTTCCCACGCTCCCATCAGCCTTCCTCCTCGCCACATACTCCCCCAGACCAACTCCTGATTTCCAGCAGCACTGTTACGCAAAAACCCAGCTATCGTCTCTGATTTTAGGAGCATCCCCCAGACTAAAGTGTTGTGCTATTCAACAAATGAACCTCCTCTTCCGTTTCCTCTCTCTCCTCAGCTATGGGTTTCAGTTGAACATTATTGAGGCGGGGTCTTGGTTTGCCGTCTGGGCCATATGACGGAGGATATCTTTTTTTGTTATAATGCCAAGGAGGCGCCTGGAAAGGATAAATGGAAGATCGATATTAATCCAAGCAGGAAAATAATAAAGCAGAACAAATCTGTAGCCAAGTCCTTTTTGTTGACAGGAATAGAGCAAAAGTAAACAGCTGATTTTCTTATTTAAACAAAAACATTTTATTAATCAAAATATTGAGGAACCACCAGTTTGTTAAAAGACAGCAATGCTGAGACACCATAGCAGATGGTCTCTGACAGCTGTAGTCCGTTTTAATGAAATACAAGTAATACAAGTAGAGCCCATGACAATTTTTATTTAACTTTTGGTTTCTACAAAAATGAGATTTTGATTAGCGTATGCCAACAAAAAAGTAACAAAGAGGGACAAAGAAAAAAGAGGTATGAAAAAGAAGTGATATTGATCCCGTTTTGTAAGGGAGGCACGTTCCAACCTAGCCATCAGAAGTGACGTACCGCTTGATGGCCCAAAATCCTAATAGCAAATCAAACTTCCCTCCATTTTTAAATCGTAAGGATCCTTCCAGTCTGACGCACTGGCTCAGGCTGAACGTTATTCATAGGAGCACACTCTATTAGCCATGAAACTTTTGTAAAATAAACAATAGTTTTTTGATTTTGGAGGTCACAGCTTTAGAAAACAAACTGTGAATAATGCAAGAACATTTTCATTTTCCAATTTAGATACTGTGTTCTTATGACAGGGTCTTCATGGCTTTTAAAATTATAACTCTGCAAAATATCAAAAAGGGTGAGACTGTCCAAAAGGATAATATCACAGGAGAAGCAAAGAGCAGAATGAATGAGCTGCTGCCCTTGTTATTCTGGTTAGTACATTTCGTTTTGTCTTATTAAAGGACGCATGAAATACTTGTGAAATATGAGCATACAATGAGAACGTAGTTAGCATGTTTTGCACGTAAGCAGCTAAACTCGGTGGGTAGATTTAGAAGAGATGTAACTAGCAACCCATGTCCAAATTGAGCCAAAGTCTACCGTCTATCTAAGGTTAGTTCACAACATCATGGTTAAAACAGTATCTAGATTCTGAAGTCAACAGTCAACATAGTAGCGTGCCACGTAATGGCTTAGGATATCACTGAACGTTTTGTAAAGGAGTACATCAACTGCTGTAGGTAACAGCAGCAGAATCACAGGACTTTACTCAATATAAGAGTACTTTTAAAAAATCATGTTGATAAAGGGGGATTACAGGGAAGATCTAATGCTGTGATACATTAAAAACATGCTTGGCTTTGCTTCTCAAAAGACATGATACTTACTTTGCTATTTAACAGCTATTTAAAGCTGTCAAGATCAGAAAAAGAAATTTGCATATACAAAGATCTGAATTTGCATTAGGAGGGGAAAAAGTATTCCTAGCTGCGTGCTCTCCCACCTGGGGAAATCAGCAGATCAACTAGAAGGATCTATGTGATCTCAAGAACAAAAATACCAGAAAGTCTATTGTTTACTTCCTTTTAATGTTGTGACTAACAGTATGTCCATATTAACAGCTTAATTTCTACAAAAGGATTTTGCAAATGTTGTTTTATGTTTTAACACAAATTTTTAGCATATGATGATTTCATTGTTCAGCCGATGTCATAAAAGCCCTGAACAGTTCACAAGTTTCATGCTTCCTGACTTCTAATGTGTCTAATTATGAGATCTGATATATCTAATCACCAAGGGTTCGACGTGCTGCTTTAGTTGCTCGAGATGCTCTAATATGTTCTTCTTTGTGATGATCCCCAAGACAATCCTGAAACAGATCATGTTATGCTAATAACTGTGTGTGAAATCAAATTAAAAAAAAAAGTTCTAATCATAATGAGAAAGGATTAAAATAGAGCAAAACTAAAAAAAAAAAAAAAAAAAAAAAAGAAAAAGGTTGCAGGAAAGCTGATGAGCTAATTAAATGAAAAATGATTTCAAAGTCAGTACCCTTTCCCAGACATTGCCTTTTTTCTTTTTCTCCCAAAATGCTGAACACAATTGGGTCTTGAACCACCCCAGAGCAGTATGTTTCTCATATCAAGTACACGTCAGGGAAGCATACTTCATCCCTTCTCCCCAAATTCACGTCTCTTCAGGTTTTAGAGGCACTGAAACTAGAATCTACTTTATTTCCTTTGTTTCATAGTTATTTCTCCTCACACGTACAGATCATTATTCATGTTTTAACAAGCCACAGTAGACGAACAAAGTAATAACTGTGTAAAGTCATAGCAATTGAGGTTTGAAGCTGCACTATAGAGCAGGGTTATCTGGTGTCCCTAGAAACAGACATATTCAGACAAATTTCTCATTTGTGACAGTATAAATCAAAAGCAACTTCCTGAAATGGACATTCTGGTACAAATTAGGAAGAGTGAGACTCAGTCTTAACGTATCTTTATGTTTGTCATCAGCACCAATTTCTGCACAGTTCCTATTCCAATCTGGATTGGAACCAGTAAGTTGATGTGTGTCTTTATGTGGGTATATTCAATTTGCAGGAAATTTGCCAAAATCTAGATTAGTCCTTGATGCCATGTGGCTATATGTCATAGCTAAATACCACTAGTACGAGTATTTACTATCTGATCTTGTTGTAATGGACAGCGTACTCATGGACTATCACAAGTTTGTAAATTGAATTAGGACAACAAATACGAATGTCTGAAAACAGTGAATTACTAAAGCCATCTATACTTGCTGCTACTTTATCATAAAATAGTTAAAAAATTACAGTAGACTTCAACATAGCTTTGCACAATTAAGCTTTCTTTAGAGCCGGTTTTAACATCAATGTCAATGTTTGAGCACTCAACCACAACAGAAACGAATAAAAAAAAAATCATAGTAAATATTCTTCATTGAAGTTTTATCAATTCAAATTTCCCTCCCCAAAACAAGAATAATTGCATGCCTGCACTGATGACTACATGTGAGATCATGATGTCCTTTCTCCATCAGAGAAAGGTTTTTTAAGTCATTTATGTTTCTGAAAACATCTACTCGCCATTCAATACAGGGATGCATTGAAGAGAAAAAAGCAGAACATTTAAAATAAATTTGTTTTAAAATAAATCTGAAAAAATAAACTTGGAAACCAATGCGATATTTAAATATTTGCCACTCATAGCAGCAGTCCTTTTGCCCACAGCGAAACAAAGTAAGTCCCACCCATTTCAGGTTTCTTGGGTTTTGTTCCATGGACACTGATCCTAAATGATGCAGATGAGCAGACAATGTTTCACTCCCCATGTGCCTTAAAAGAAGTGCTAAAGAGAAAGCAGGATACTATGGTAGGAGCTGCAATGTTGTGTGTCAAGTGTTTAACACAAGAGATACAAGAAAGCAGAATGTTAAAGGAACAGCTACACAGAAAAGGATCATGTAAAAAAAGGAGCAGTTTAGATAGGCAATTATAATGAACATTTATGTTTCCATGCCTAGGGCTGATTTATTTAGTGGGTACTCACATGGCAACTCCCTATAGTCTCATTTACAAACATTCTAAATCTTAAAATTACTTTCTTGAAATATTTTGAAGTATAGAAACAAAGGTTGCAGATTGAAGTTCCAGAACTAGTAGCAGTTTTATTTAGTTGTTAGTATTCCAAAATCAAGAGCTTGGTGGTAATCGCCATCAGTAAACTCCGGAAGAGGAGATACTGACTGGATCATTTTCTCCCTTACTTTTTATGAACCCAGATATTTTTAGAAGTTCAATAGCTGATACACTGCACATTGCCAGAACACATATAAGAACGAGGAAATACAGGCCTTGGACTGTGTACCACACAAGACTAAATTTCTGCGAGACAAGTTGTGTCTCCTCCACATGCAAGTTGCGCACGCAAAATTTGCTGAATGAAAGCTGATTTTTAAAAGAACATCTTAAAATGACTGAAATCACCTGCCTGCTCACTTGGAATACAAGGGAGGAGTAAGAATTTAAGAGAGGTGCCACAGCACAGCACCTTCTTAACGAACAGTTGGGGTCCTTGGTTGCAGTACCAAACTTACGGGTTCAAATACCACGATCCTGGAATATATCCTGGTTCAAATACTCTGATCCTGGAAGTGAAAATTACTGTATCTAACAAAATGAACAGCATTGCTGCCGCTTTACTCACCCATTGTGTGTTACAAGGCACTGCCTCAGACCCAGCTTCCGGAAAATATCCACCACTATTTCCATGGGTGTGTGGTCTGTCACGGTGAAAGGGCTCATATCAAGTATGCTTCTAAGCTTCAAAGGTCGAGGGCTTTCTGCTGGAAGCGATGGGGTATGCTGGGCAAAACAGACCCTGGAACTGCCAACAATCCCTTCCTGCTTCTTTCTAGCACTTTCTTTAAGAAAAAGAGGGGAGGGGGGAAACAGCAGAGGAGGAAGAATTTACATTCTTGGAGTAAGATAATTTAGTGCAACAGACACATCAATCAACACTACCAGGCTCTGATGTTATTCTCTAGATGCTGATATCCTGATATATGCTATTTTGATGTGTCTCCATAGCCACTGCCTTTTCCTTAAGAAGTGTTGGTGCAGGAATCGCAAAAGCCATCTACCATACAGCTTTAGCCATTCTTTGGCTACTACCTTTCTCACTCCATAAATAACTTTTATTTACTATAAAGAGGTGGAAAGACTTAAAAACTAACGTACAGGAAGCACATAGACGGCTGCTGAAAAAACTGTCAAGGGGAAAGCCAATCTCAACTGACAGCTCCCCTGTCATGATTCCAATGGCTGTAATTATTGGTGGTTTGAAACCAAAGAACGCGTTTCTGATCGCTCTGAAAATGTCTTCTTGTTTATAATGAATTTATTTAGCTTTGTGTGAACTGGATCCTCTTCCTTTTCATGTCTTCATCACCTTGGTGACATCAGCATCCCTCCCTGCACCCTGAACTATTTCACACAACTGACTCTCTAAAGGCAGCCAAAACCCAAGACTAAGCAACTTGCACTGTGCAATCTCAGCAGCTGAAATGAGTCTTACCCGTGAAAGCATATTATTAGAAGAGTGTTCTGCTATTCCCCCATTTACTCTTAAGCGAATGCAAACTTAAAACAGTATCATGTCTATAATAATTTCCAAGTTTTGGACATTCCGATACATCCTACATAGTGTAGTACCATAGTATACACAGTATTAAGACCACAGGCGAAAGTTTTACTGAAGTAAAAAGTGTTGTGTTCACAAAACATTTTTTTAAAAAGGTTCAGGAGACTTTTGTGTCTCTTTCTCAAGTGTCATAGTTAGAGAGATACTTGTCAATGTACAATCTTATGAATTACGAAAAAAAAACCCACAGTAGTTTAAGATGCAGCTTCCATCACTGATTTCATGCACCAAATGTTACAGTTTTGTAACATTTTCTTACATAATAATGATTTTTTCCTTTGGTTATGGTAGTATCCTCAAAATCCACAGAATTTTTCTTGCCAGTGCACAAAACGTTGTCACAAGTATCACACAAGTTCTAACACTCGCCCAGAGAAAGACGGCCCAAACAGGGCTTGCGTGCTCATGTGCCCAGGGCCAAATTTCCCATTACACAAACAAATTGAAACACAGAAACCTAAAATAATTACTACTTCACTTCTCTCTTCATAATACAATCTTAGTTGTTATAACAACAGTAAATAACATACTGTCAGAGAAGTACAATATACATTTAAATTTAAAAATTACTTGGATAGTAATTCTCACAGAATCCTGCTGTTCTAAAATAAGAATTACTCAATTTTGAAGAAGAATGTTAATGTAGCGTCACTTGAGGAAAACAGATACTAGCAAAACCCTCAAAACAAAAATACCGGACTAGATGACATTTTGGCCTGCTTCAGTATGACAACTCTTGTTTCTATAACAGAGAGATTAACATTTTCTCCATTTCAGAGCCTGCTATTGAAGATAATCATATACTTCAATAAAGGAACAGACAGCCTGTGCAAGGCATCCAAACCTGAAATAAGTCTAGACACACACAGAGTAAATTCTGTTTTAAGCTATAAAATCATTTAAATTGGCATATATAATCATGCAATACTGGAAGATAATTACCTATTGCAATAGTTAAATCTCTTCTTAGAGCAAAGCCCACTAGTCTCTGCGATTCTTTTGACATAATAACAGGAAAACCATTATAGCTGGTTTCATTGATCAAGTTTTCTATGTCTTCGACTGTCATATTATCTTGCGTCAGAACTGCTAAAGGTGGATCGCTTCTTCGAGGTCTCATAACATCAGCAGCCAGTGTTGTGTGAGTAAATTCTTCCTTTGCATCCAAGAAAGGGTATCCGTTCAGTCGGATGTGTGCCTCATAGATGCCTTCCCTACCAAAGGCATCTCCTACCCACTTACTGGTCATGACTGCAGCCATTAGGGGCACAATATATTCCAGCCCTCCTGTTAGCTCAAAGACAATAACTACCAGGGACACAGTCATCCTTGTCACGCCACCTGCAAGAAAAATGGTAGCCGGTAACATTCTAGTATCAGATAACAATGGATTTAGAATTTCCTGCCTTCCTGTTGAGAACTACAAACATAACTTTGCCATTAAAGGTCATCTGACGAACATCATTCTGTATAATGCAAACAGAAGCAGACAGGAAAAATGAACACAAAACTTTTAGAAGTAAAAGCGAGCTTTAGGGAAAATTCCGAGAAAGTCAGAGAATAAAGGGATTCGAAAAATATGTGCAGTTCTTTCACGTAAACTAAGAATAAAACAATGTATTTCTCCATACCACATCTAGGTTAAAAATACTGAGAAATGCAAGGAAATCCAGTAAGATAAGAATTTGGAAAAAGAATGGAACTAATGCAGGGAAGTCACAGGCAGCAGTTCAGCAGCTGTGATGTCCAAAGGATTAGGAATTTAATGCTGTTGCTGAATCAAAAAAGCTAAAGAGAATTCTGAGCTGATGAAATATCTTTCTTGGACAACGGGAGAAGACAGGGATTGTATTTCTCTTTTGTTAGTATTCAAGATGTTTTTTCTGCCAAGGTTTCTGATGCCGTATCTTCAATCAATAAAAGAATACGATCTTTCTTTCCATGCATTTGAAAGTGATTCAAGTTGATCTATTAAAAGACAAAACCACCTCTCCAAAAACTAAATTTGTACCTCTAGTTTACTTGGTCACTCAAATGCACTTTTCCTTAAGGAAAAGGTCTACTTTTTTGCAGAATCTGTACTAATAGCTTTTAAGTTTAATTTCTGAGGCAATGAAGTTATAAGCTAGGACAAGACGAGACCTTCAGAAAACCTCTCCTAGTTTAGGTGCCCAACCTCCTTCCATGAAGCTGATTTTCAACAGTTTGTAAATCAGACTTGTTAAAAATATCTCAACCTGAACTCCTCGAATCATCAGACACTTCTGAAAGTTTTGTTTGGATTATGAATGTCAAGAACATTTTTAGCAATTCATGTAGATGTGGCAGCTGATCACGTCACCTCCTTGTAATAATTTCAACAGTACTTGACTCTGCAAATCCTCTACTTCATACATTTCAAGAAACTGATTTTTCTGACTGATGTAGTAATGACACCTCTTGATACCAAAAAGAGAAAGCAAACACTACTATTTAAATTCTTCTATTTTTCATCAATTTAAATTTCACATTATTCCTCAGATCACAAGGATCTGACCGTCTCGTGTAGAGATGTGAATGTATTATTCTGAAGAGAGAGAAGTCCATATAAAAAGCTGTTCCAAAACTGCACACGTTTATATCTCCCTTCATTTTTAATCATTATTTTGGCAACATACAAGAAATCATATACATTTTCGTTACCTAAGCATGCAGCAGCACCAACCATGGCATAAAGACCAGGTGTAATACAGTCAGCTCCAACTTCACACCACTCCTTGAAAATGAACCAGTCATGATGGTAGTAAGCCAGCTGCTCCACTGCAATTCCTACAATCCTTCCTGCTATTGCTCCAATTGCCATACTAGGTATGAACAACCCAGATGGAACCTGCGACAAAAACAGAAGAGCTGTTGTCATGCTGATGGAACATACCCGATGCATAGTTTTACAAGTAATTTTTTTTTTTTTTGCCAAAAGAGATGCAAATGCTCAAACTGTCATGTTAAAAACATGTAAATTGACATTGCAAGGTTAGTAAAACTTAACACAATGCTATTGATACCTCTGATCAACCTGGTTAGCTGAATCCATTTCATGAGCACATTTGTTTGTATTTTACTGTACACTTAAGAGCAAATCTGTCGCCAACACAGGACCACAAACCAGACTCTCAGTGCCAACAGCACAAGTTTTACCATATGTGTATCCAATCTGAGCTGCGCTACTAGTACTGAAAAGTCAGCCTTACTATTTCCCAACTCCCTTATTACTTCATGTTCCTCTGAGTCAACATTCACTTACTAAACAAGCTTTGCACATAGGACTGCCTTCCCAAACTGCTTCCTAACACTGCTATAAATTAGATGGCCAACTAAACAGGTGATTTTTAAAAGAAGGTTTGCTTACTATATTGCAGTTTCCCGTACAAAGTTGTGTATATAGAAGGCTAAATACACTAAGAGAGAAAAAGGCAGGACAACTCCCATTGCAAAAAGTAGGTAACACATTACTGTAAAAAAAAAAAGTTCCTACTGTAATTTTAGTTATTGAAACTGTTTTTCTGTTATTAACTAAAACCTGAAAAGGCCACAAAGCCTTGTCATACCAACACGGCTTAGTAAAATATTACTGCAAGTCTTGCTTTTATCAGCAGCTTCATAAGGAGTGAGGGTTCATCTGAGAAACTGCTGTTGTATATCTTTTCTCCTCCTTAGGAAGCTAATCTTCTTTCCAAAAAACATACTGGTGTCTAAATGTCTCATTAAACTGGAAATGCCCGCTGCTTCTCCTCACGGCAGTTGTTAGTATCAAAATATTTTCTACCGTGACTGAGGTACAGATCTGACTACAAATAAGTAGTAGAATTTTTACATTTTGTCTAAACACACCTACACCCATCTTGTCAGAATACCTTCATTAAAAAATTGCACTGCTGGTGTAACCGGACACGTAATTTAATTTTTTTCCACTGTACAGCTGTGAAATTTCAGTATTGTGCAATTGCAAACTACAGATTTTGCCATGGAATCCAATAGCTGGTGCAGAACTGTATTTCAGAATCTATTTGCATCATCATCATTATTATTATTGCCAATATTTATGGTTGCAAAGATGATTTCTAACAGACAAACCAAGGACAAACAAACATAGCAAACTGTGTTTGAAAGCCAGCAGCACAGGTTTTGGGGAAAAAATTTAATGATCCTTCATTCCCATCCTAAATTACCTAATACTTCAGTGTTGATAGAGGTAACTATTCAATGCTATCGTTTTAGTGTAATATCCAAATTGTGCATTTATACCACTACTGTTATTTCCCACAATTAATCATGCATCTAAACGCCTTTCTAACTGTTAAAATCCAAATTTTTTCTTGAGTGAAATTCTTTCTTGGTGAACAGTTCAATAGCACCCTGAAAAAATAACATTTCAGATATAAAAGTAATGGAATAAATCTTTGAAACTGCCTCAGATTCTAGTCTGCTACAGCAGTACGCCACAGAAATTCAGTCTCCACATGGAAATTACATCCACATTGTTTCTAGTCTTTTGTTAACCTTTTTTATGCATCTAGCTCCTTCTCTTCTTTCCATCACATGTGGATAATGGTTATCAGTCTAACTGTAATTATGATTTTTCAGCTGCATTCGTTTGCATAAGCCTCTGAATCACAAGCCACAAAGTGGTGAGGAACGTTCACTGAGAAGGAGCAAGGAAAAAAAGTTAGGTTCTGCCTTGTCTCAGCTTTCTTCTTCAGTGCATGCCAGCCTAACTCAAGTTACACTACAGAGGAAAAGATTTATTCTGTGGCACATGTATCATCTTTGAAACAAGCAAGGAATCAGGATATGGGTGCAACTTTCCACCTTTTTGGTAGTGTAGTTGCATACCAGTCAGGTTCTGAGGCAAAGCTGTAAACCCACCCCAACTGTTGACCATCAGCATTTAGACACAGTAACGAGTCTACTGATAATAAGCAGTACAGTAGAAGTACAAAACCTGGAAAGAAAATAAAAAATGAAACAAAAAAACCAAACAAACCACTGCCCAATCAGCTTCCTGGTGATCCTTGTTCATGGCAGTAAGAGCGGCAGGAATCACCATGCTCCACAGGCAGCAGCTAAGTTGCTTTCCTTACCTCACAGGAAAACAGTTCCTGTGGAGGAGACTTGTGTGTTTGCACATGGCTACAGCTCCAGGAACAGACCTGGAGAGCCCAGAGGATCCTTAATGATGATTTAAATGACAAAGTCGTCTTTTTAATTTTTTTTTTTTTAAATTTTGAATTTTCTCCTCCTTTCATAGAAATAAAGCTTAAAATGTAAATAAATATAACATTAAAGTGACATCCCCTTCTCCAGATACTGGCTGACAGTCTAACCAGTCATACACTTTAAAGCTTCAGACAAATGTATGTAGCAAAGTCCCATCAATGACAGCAGCATGACTCCTTGCCTATTGGCAAAGTGATAAATATATTCTTACAACTTCACAGAAATATTTCCACCAAATTGCAGATGCTGAAGTTATGAGAAAATGAACCAAAACCAGATGAAGTGTAAGCTCTACCCTTCTGTAATCTAGTGAATTCTAATACACAAAGTGTGATCCTGTGGTGACAATCCCATGAGAAAGAGCCAGATGCACACGAACACATGAATGGTAAGAAATGTTATAATGCTTAGAATGGCAGAGCCCTAGATATAAGTGAAATACAGTAAGTGAATACAACAGATTGGAGTGATCGTATTGGTGAGTAATGTCTGAAATTTTGACCTATGGAAGACAAGCATTCAAGATATACACAATGGCTTTCTCTTACCCATCAACCAATATACGGATGTGCTGGTTTTGGCTGGGGTAGAGTTAATTTTCTTCACAGTAGCTCGTATGGGGCTATGTTTTGGATTTGTGGTGGAAACAGTGTTGATAACACAGGGATGTTTTTGTTATTGCTGAGCAGTGCTTACACAGAGTCAAGGCCTCTTCGGCTTCTCACCCCACCCCACCAGCGAGTAGGCTGGGGGTGCACAAGAAGTTGGGAGGGGACACAGCTGGGACAGCTGACCCCAACTGACCAAAGGGACATTCCATACCATATGACATCATGCTCAGTATATAAAGCTGGGGGAAGAAGAAGGAAGGGGGGACGTTTGGAGTTATGGCATTTTTTCGCATTTGTTGCGTTACAACAACGGAAAAAAACTTCAAGTAACAGACTGCAGCATCTTCTAAAATATCAACACATGAGAAACACAACACAATATTGTTCTATCAATTACAGAATGACAGAATGGTTGAGGTTGGACGTGACCACTCCAGATTGTCTAGTGCAACACCTCTGCTCAAGCAGGGTCAACTACAGCAGGTTGCCCAGGATTGCATCCAGTCAGGTGTTGAGTATCTCCAAGGATGGAGACTCCACAAGTTCTCTGGACAACCTATTCCAGTGTTCAACTACCGTCACAGTAAAGAAGTGTTTTCTTATGCATGCAGTTACATGGAACAGCAATGTAGACTGAAAAGTTAAAGCCAGTTTAAACACAAATCCTGCTTAGGGAACATTCTACAACGTGTTTGTGTTAAGACACATTTGATAATGATGTAGTTCCAAAAAACTATGAAGGGAGCCTGACAAGACATAAAATGATGAAGGCATGACAGTTGTATGTTGTTCAGAAAACAGCTACAGGTTGGAGAGAAGCTGAAGAGAGCTCCAAAACAGATCTACGAAATGACCAGGAAAGATGAAAATTACGCTGCTTTGTAATGGAGAAGAAATTCCCATTACAGTCACATGAACAAAGCTCGCTTTCTAGTCATGACATGCAAAACTGGAAATTTCAGAAAATCATCATCATCGGCTCCCTTTGACAGTCTGCAGTAATTACATATATGTGATAAATACAAAGAGGGGATTAAAAAAAAACCCTACAAGTTGTTCAAGAGGTATAGTCTTTTCTTCTTCCATGTAACAGGACTAGGGAATCTGAGTGGTTATGTTTGAACTCAGCTCTTGGAAATTTTAGAATCATCCTTATTGCTGCATCAGGCCCATACAAACAGCCATCCACCCACATCACTTACTGTTCCCTATTAAATTTAGCATGCGTTTCTATTCAGCTGAACAAAGGGCTAGTTTGAATTTAACTAAACTCAATATTGTTTTCTACAAGAATTGCTTACTAATCAACAGTAAAAAGACCTTTTTTTAAAAGAACCACACATGAAAAAAATTCTATAAACAAAGCTACTAGCTTTGAGAGATGAAAAATGAGAAAGGTAATAATTAAATAATCACAGCAGATGATGCAGCCACTGCATTCACACTTACCTTGATACCAAAGGTGAAGACTGTCATGATTATTTTAAATATGAGTGCTAAACACAACTGCCATATAGCTGAATAGACTCCAGTGCCTGCTGGACGGTCAGGAATATCATCTACTATTTTGCTCGCGTTCATATCATTTCTGTAGTCACAGAGGGAGGAGGATTCCAATGGCCCACAGTCTGTGAAGAGCTCCTTAATAAGCTCACTGGTGTTTAGCCTTGTATATGGATTAGGAAATGCAATGACAGCTGTTATTGCTGCAACAATAATAACCTCCAGGACAGGATACTTCCCAAATTTCGTAGATTTGCGTCGACGACACCATGCGATGTTTGCTCGGATGAAAAACGCTCCCCAGAGCCCACCAAATACTCCCAGAAGAATAAAAGGAAGCAGTTCAAAAAGGTACCAAGGAGTGTGATATTCCACATAAAAAAGAACTAGACGGCTATTACCAAAAGGATTGATGGACCTTAAAACAAATGCAGCTACTAAAGCAGCAAAAAACGATCTCCATAAAGTTTTCAGTGGGAAATAGTAACTGACCTGCAAAAGGCAATACATGAGAATTATTAGTGATTCAATTAAAAATATTGGAAAGACTGTTTTATGCACGTGTTACAGTACTGCTGCTCACACAGTATATACAAAAAAAAAAGTACTCTTACATTATCAGTATTATTCCTATCACTTGGAGCACTGGTGCTCCAGCACATACTACATTTTTATAAAGCTCTACAACAATTCATACTTACATCAGTTTTAAAGACAATACTAAAGCAGTATTGAAACCACTGCTGTTTTAAGACTGTTAGGAAATAATGCATAGTAATTTATGTTTAAAAGTTGCTCTGTTTATAAGTATCTCTTTCTAGCTTTCATAAGAACCAGACTGTGTACTAGCTGCTCTCTTGAATTTCCTGCTAATACTTTCATCTCCATTCAACCTACACTGAAATGTTTCTTGCAGATGTGTTATTTTTATGAAGTATGATTAAAACATTAAAAAAAAAAATCCTCAAAACAGAGCACGCAATTTCATACTTAAACCCCACACAGCCTGATTTGAATTTTGAGAGAGTTTTCTTCTGAGCTTTTTCAGAATTTTTTTGGCAACAAAGGAATTCCTCAAAATCGCCTAATGATATAGCAAAAATATACATGATAGAATATTCTGCTTCCTTTTTTCAATTCAGAGATTTTTAAATTTTTAGGTTTTTTAAAAATGCTAATGATCTAAATAACATTCTTATGTATTTTGAAAACAATTAAAGAAAACTAATTTAATACAAAACATTTATTGGAGAAGACAGTTTGGTTGCCTTGGAGGTCAGTTTTATAGCATATTTGCCTTTTTAATAATTAATGTATTAAATTGTGTTTAGTATCTGAAACTTTAAGAAATGTTTAAAAACTTGCTTCATAAAACTGTCAAATAGGTTTCTAAAGCCTCTTTCAAAATGAAAAAAAAAAAGAGCCCAATTTTTTTTTTTTTTAGAATACACTCCTAGAGTGAAAAACCGCTGTATCTCTATCTGTATGTAAACTGTAATTATTAACTGACTCAGCCCTTCTCCAGAAAAATATAACTGAGAATAAAGCAAAGCTGACATTCATCCAAAGAAAAGAAAACATATCTTTAGGAGTTTGCTGTAACAGGACTCTTGACTTTGAAATGTGGGTCCAAAAATAATTTCCTTCTTAGGAAAGACTCCACAGCTTAAAGGAGCCTGAGACTATTCATGCTAAAAGAGACTGTTTTTAGTACTTATCCTTCAGTGCCATCTCTTGACATACCTCCTCCAGACTGAAAAGGACTCCACCAATTGGGGCACCAAAGGCTACAGATACTCCTGCTGCTGAGGCAGCTGACAACACCTGGAAAAGAACAATGGTGAGGGTTTTTTTTGCAGTCTGTGATATGCTTTAAACAGGAAGAACAGAATCTCATTACAGTTATCAGTTTCTTCTATGTTTCTATCAAGGACACACAGAATCGCTAACAGAAAAGCATCAAGTAAGTGTATCGGAATGCTCATACGATGTGGCCAGTGGCCACATCAGCCACCAACCATACTAGCCCTGACAAAGCCAAGGATGCTGCTCAAAGCCTCCCCAGCGAAGCACCCAAAGAAGTCTATGCTTCAGTATGAAACTGCTGATGATCTCATTTTCAAGAAATTGTAGTAAGCTTTCTCTGTGCTACATGTGTGTGGCGAAGTCCACCAATCACAATTATTATTCAAGGGACAAAAATCGATGACAGACTACATAGCTTTTATATCAGTCCTGGAGATCTGTGCTCAGTAGTCTTCAAGCAAAAAATTGCAAAAAGATCTGAGGTGAACTGAGATTAAGGGAGAGATTAAGAGGAACTGAAGCAGCAGCTGGTCCTACAGCATCATGGATGAAATATGTTCAATATATGAGGATGGTTAAAGTGCGTGCTAATTATAGCAATATTGGATAAATTCCTTGCAAGAACACTGACCCCCAGGTAGTAGCCCTTACACAGCTGTGGAAGAATACACAGAGAAACTCAAAGAATTATTACATTATTCTGAGATAAGCAGCTAAACCACACGTAAGTTAAATGATTTACGAATACACAGCTTTGAAACAGTGAACCCAAATTTCCCATGTTCTGCAGTCTCCTTCTAGAAGTAGGAGTTGAACCTGAGAAATGAAGCACAGCTGGGACGACACCCTTTTTTATTTTACAATACAAGAAGTTTATTGAATTAATAAGAATGTTACATCTTGCTACTCTCTCTGACTTTACTTGCTTTCATTAGCACGGTTCTCTCTACGGGGTTTACATGACAAGATTTTTGTAGCAGGGGGACTGCAGGGGTAGCTTCTGTGAGAAGACATCAGAGGCTAAACCTACATCCAATACAGCCAGTTCCAACTGGCTTTGAAGTGGACCTGCTACTGCCCAAAGCTGAGCCTGTCAGTGATGCTGGTGGTGCCTCTGTGGTAAGAAAGGGTAAAAAGCACCGCACAGCAGCTGTGAGAGAGAGGAGCAAGAAAAATGTGAGAGAAACAGCCCTGCAGACACCAAGGTCAGTGAAGAAGAAGGGGGAGGAGGTGTTCCAGGAACCAGAGCAGAGATTCCCCTGCAACCTGTGGAGAAGACCATGGTGACGCAGGCTGTCTCCCTGCAGCCCAAGGAGGACCATGGCAGAGCAGATCTCCACCCTGCAGCCTGTGGAGGACCTCACACCAGAGCAGCTGGATGTGCCCTGAAGGAAGCCGCAGTCTGTGGAGAGCCCACGCCAGAGCAGGCTCCTGGCGGGAGCTACAGCCTGTGGAGCGGAGCTCACACAGGAGCAGGTTTTCTGGCAGGAACTGCAGCCTGTGGGGGATCCCGGCTGGAGCAGTCTGTTCCTGAACAGGTACACAGGTAGTGTTTTCCTCAATCCCTACAGCGGCAGGGAAGAATACTGAAAGGAACAGGAAAACACACCTGACCAACACGTGGCTCAGGGGCTGGTGCCATCAGCGGAATTTTGGCTTTTTTGATCATGGGGAGGTTTACACAGCATGGGGCCTGCTGGTGACAGATGAGTTCCGCTGACTCACAGGGGGAAAAGGATCATTGCTCGTGAATTGGCGGGGCTCATCGAGAGGGCTTGAAACTAGGTTTGAAGGGGGAAGGGGATAAAACCAGGCTCACTAGAGATGAGC
>NW_008794543.1:3275633-3281020 GCF_000699145.1 Aptenodytes forsteri | reverse complement strand
CCAGGGAAGTGGTTGAGTCCCCATCCCTGGAGGTATTTAAAAGACGTGTAGATGAGGCGCTTAGGGACATGGTTTAGTGGGCATGGTGGTTGATGGTTGATGGTTGGACTTGATGATCTCAGAGGTCTTTTCCAACCTTATGATTCTATATTCTATGAAGGATGGTGTTGGGTTGACGGTTGGACTCGATGATCTTAGAGGTCTTTTCCAACCTCAATGATTCTATGATTCTATGATTCTAAAGCGTTACAAACTGACTGCAGCCCCCATTTCCTTGTGCCACTTTGGGATAGAAGAGTCAAGAGTGAAGTTGAGCCTGGGAAGAAGGAAGAGTTGGGGCAAGGTGTTTTTAGTTTTGTTTTTATTTTTTACTATCCTACTTTCTTATTAATTGGCAATAAATTAATCTTCCTCAAGTCTAGTCTGTTTTGCCTGTGATGGTAATGGGCGAGTGATCTCCCTGTCCTTATCTTGACCTATGAGCTTTTCATCTTGTTTTCTCCTGCTGTCCTGCTGAAAAGGAGGGGTGAGAGAGCGGCTTGGTGGGCACCAAGGCTAACCCACCACTCTCTCGCTAACAACAACAAACTGAAGTAGAGCAGAAACACTGTTGTCACCAACCCTTTCCCAGGAATACTTTGTTCATGGGTTCAAAAGTCCTCTGCTGTCCTCACAGCTGAAGACACTCATCAATTACCAAAATGTAGAGCCAAGAACAGAAAGAATTTAAGTAAAATCAAATGGTCTCTGAGGTGGGAGAAATGCAAAACTTACTCTGACATGGAAACAATTTACCTTGGAGAATGCTAGGGATAATAGATTGTTCTTAACACAATAAACAACATTGATAATCCAAGCCTAAACACTGTCTGAGAGAACAAGTATCATCTTTTAAACAAATCAGTGTAAATGCATGGATATTCAGTACAGTCTAGAAATGCTTTTGCAAGAATTTACCTCTCTTTTTTTAGCTTCATTTGTGCTGTACTTTGGAAAGAGGTAGGAAAAAATATTCCCACAGCAGCAGGCAACATGTACCAAGGGACCCTCTTTTCCTAAACTCAAACCTGATGCGACAGCCAAGACTAAAGTAATTGTTTTTATCATCAAAGTCCACTTCCCCAAGTAACCTCTGATGATGAAGCCACTCAAAATAGTTTTTATCTGGAAGAAAGAAAGAAAAAATAATATATGTTATTGTATTCTCCTTTCTTCAGAAAATAATTATTTTTATCATTTTAGCTGCATAACTTCAAAAATAGCCTTTTCAAATTACTAACTTTATCACACTTTAAAACATGTATCGTTCAGATTACTACACTGAGTCCATCTGGTTGCCAGAGGCTTTCCATTTGCAATTTGCTCTTAAACACTGGATAATAACATACAACAAAGTTATCAATTACATTTAGTAGAAAATTAATCTACAGCAGCTTCTAAGACTGCATTCATTGGTTTATGATGTAAATTATCAAGTGAAAGTCAGAAAACTCCCAAAGGAAAAATAAACCTGCAAAAACTACACTCAAGGTCGTCTATTGTAGAAATACCACATTTGCACCAATTTTACCCCTCTGTTTTCTCCTTACGTTTTACCATCTCTACATAAAAATTTAACAGTAGATTCCTTGACATAAAGATGGAAAAGATCAGTCGTTTTCCACTAGAAAAGATGTGCCACTTGCCTAAGGTATTTCTTTGCCTAACAGTGTCATATTATTAGCCTGGAAAATATGCCCATATATAGGAAATAATATAGTTATCATAGGAAAGGATAACATGTCTATGAATAGGATATACACAAAACACTGGGCAGCTGTGTCTAGAAAGTAAAGGTTTGCTAATTTGGGAACCAATTTAGGATGAAATCTCTTCTGGAATAACGGCACAGAACTACTCCAAGCTTATTCAGAGGTAGGGTTTGTCCTTCAACTTCTACAGTACACATACATAAAAGAATTATTTACAGAATGACTGAAGAAGTGAGACTGACCAGACTTTGACTTTGCATTTTTCCCTCTCAACTTCTACAGTACACATACATAAAAGAAATATTTACAGAATGACTGGAGAAGTGAGACTGACCAGACTTTGCATTTTTCCCTCCCATTCTGTGTATAGTAGCAGACAGCAATTGTAAAAAGAATTATTGTCTTTGAGGATATTGCACATTTTAATTTGTGATTGTCTGATGTTTTGTGCTAGTTAAGGCGATTAAAGCCAGTGCGACAAAAGATCCACTGCTGTATCAAAGGACCCGTATTCTGTCAATGAACCGCTGCTCTCTTATCACCGTAGGGAGGGTGGGGACTGGGGGGAGCTTCGGAAATCACTCTTCAGAAGTCTACTCTCTTAAGCTAAATGTTTCCTTAAAAAATATTCCAGCCAGAAGCATGCAGCAAAATCTACAAACTCGGGAGATTCTCTGAAATTTGGGGTATTTTTCTCAGCAACAATTAGCACAATTATATTATTTCAACTTGAATACTTGTATTAATGTATTTCATCAGAGTCACAGGGTGCTCCCTCTTGCCTTCTCCCTGACCCTGTAAGGCAGCAAGAGTGTTCACATTAATATGAAACATCTATAACGTATATATTAGTTAGACCTCACCTCAGGTATCCCTGAGCCACAGGCATAGGGAGCAAATACCTTCACCAGAGAAACTGCTAAGAAGGCAAAGCTCAAAGCCCAGAAAATGTACATTATGTAGTTCATTATGTATGAACCTGGACCCTAAAAGCAAAAACAAAAACAAAAAAAAAAGTCAGAATATAAATTTGATGTAGGAGCAAATTCAATTCTTAAAATAACCCAGAAGTACTCTTGCTGCAAGTACACTTATGCACACATTTTGAGGGACAGTAATTATTATCAAGCCAAGAAAGACAGAGTTTTGTTTGAAAAGCATAAAGTCATGACACCTGCACATCAGCAAAGACTGGGTTATACAAGGTAGAAAGTGTTCTAACACTTCATCTTAAAAAGAAAAAATAAACATAGCACAGTTTTTTTTTTAAAAAAGCTATTAGCTGCTAAAATCTACTGAATACTGAGTAAATCTTCTTTACTTAAAAAATTCTGTGGCAGAAAAAATAAAACCAATCTATTCTTAGTTACCTGAGAACACCACAACTTTCATTTTTATGTATAGCTATGATCAAGAATAGAAATTCTCATGTTAACAGTTTTATACTCTCATAACTTCCTTACACCTGCAACACTCCAAGCCCCCTTGCAGTGCATGAAATGCACATTTATTACATTATAACCCTTTAATCAATTCAAATGCTGAAAAATGGAGCAGACAGTACAACCCAAATCTGTGTTTAGTACCCTAACCTTAAGACCATTATTTTTTTTCCATGTTCAGTCAAGCTGTTGAACAAGACCATCAAAGAATGGGTATATACTTACTTCTGCTTGCCCAATTATTAGTTCTGCCCATGTCTTCCACTGCGGACATTTATCTCTTTCTTCAAATGTGGTCTCATTTGAACCCCAACAACACTGTTCATGGTTAAACCACAAAGCACTAAGGCAAATGCCTTCCTTTAAGTCAGTCATCCAGTCAGCAGCAATGTCAATTAATCCTGCCAATGCCCCTGTTGTAGAAGCAGTTTTGTATTAAAATTCTGGTAAATAGGAATAACACACACAGCTAAAATGAAGAAATGTACTGGTATTAATTGATGTAAGTTGAAATTACAGAAAACCTAAAGAAATAGACATTTAAAATATTACTGATTTCCAGGAATATATCCTATTTGCAATACGGCAAGATTAGTATTTGCTGAAGAATCTAGTACCTTGTAGTTAAATGCATCTTTTTTTTTCTTTTTTTTTTCCCCCTATGTCACAGCTCTCCAACAGTCCACTGAAACTAAGGAATTAAGAATCAAAAGAGGACTGATGCATTTTTGTGATGAAAAAGACAACAGACCTTCTGACAAAACTACCTTGCCATGCCTCAGAGAACTCATTAACTATTCCACTACGTTTTGTACAGAACAGCATATTTAGAGAAAATAATTCCTACCTTGCCAACAACAGTTTTAGAACAACATAAATAAAACACCAAATAAACCCTGATGACATTCATGTGATCCATATACGAAATGACTTAATTCTGTAACATGATGAGCATATAAAATTCCTACTGCAGGTAGCAAACAGTATAGATACTAAGCAGTTCACAAACTCAAAGCTTAAGAAGGATTCTCTGTTGTAACTACATGCAGAAAACTTGCTGAAGAATCCTCAAAAAACAGGCATTACTTAGGAAATTGCTTCAAAGGATTTAAAAAAATAACTTAAAAACCCCTTTATTTTACAAGAGCAAAATAATTTTTCCTAGTAGCAGTATTCTGAAAAACTACTTCTGAAGTCAATTGTTTTGTGAACATGTACAACGTTAATTAGCCATAATTTACTATTTTTAAGGTATTAACCACTACTAGAAATAGCTGTCTAGAGACAGCCACAATGTACTTGTATAAGTTGATAGTAAAGAATTACCTCCGATTTACTAATTTATATTTACTAATCTTGACAGACCCGCAGTTTGAGATCCTGGGCCAACCAAAGTCAAAGGCAATATTTCAGCAGAACAAAATTTCAACCAAATTAATTAAAATACATAAATGTAAGATCTCCCCATGACTGAAATCAAGGTTGTACCATTTAAGATTCACTAGACACATACAACAGAAAGCAACTGAAACTGAAAAACCTAGGAACGTTCATGGCCAGAATTTGCTCGCTTTGCTGCTCAGAAACATAGTAAAGCAATTTTAATATACATAGCAGCTTGGGGGGTGGAAACACAACGCTGCACGTTCCTACCCAAATTATCACAAGCAATTTCCAGTAAATACACACTCCCAGTTTGTACATTCAGCGGTATATAAACATGCTACAAACTTTGCGTATATATTAATTTACATGTGATTTGTGAAAGTGATTATGTATGTATCTAAGTAGCAATTATACAGTTACCATGCCTTTTTAACAGGCATTGCCATACTCTGCAATTAATCCAATTTTCCTAGCATTTAATCTAAGATCTCTGTTTGAAACACTTTTTTGGAAAAACCGGGCGCAAAGTTTGTGACTTCTTGCTCCTGCACATTTTGGTCACTCCAAACTATGCTGATAGAAAGCAGCACTGCATGACAGTGGGGCCACAAACTACCAGATGATTTTAGCTGTAAAACTCATCCTAAAATACATTAAAAAGAAAAGATAGAGTTGAAATAGAGGCCAACAAACTCTACCTGTTAAAGGTAATATTTTCTGTGTAACAATCTCTAGAAAGGTATGATATAAACATATAGCTAGACTTTGCTCATGTATAAACACATGCTTTACAAGGAAGCGTGTTTAC
>NW_008794543.1:3259373-3275623 GCF_000699145.1 Aptenodytes forsteri | reverse complement strand
CCCCAAAAAAACCCCCCAAATTCATAGCAGAAAAACCATCTAGCACAAACAATTAATACGCTTTCACAGGAAAAAAGCAAAATTTAACAGAAAGGGAAAACACCAATCTCAATCACAGGACTGAAGAATACCGATAGTTCTTCCACTTCAAGGTGGAAGCTCAATAACTCTGAGAAGCTCTCACTAAATTCAGTGAGGATTTTATTTTCCATTTGATTAGTAAACCCTCCCCTCAAAACGCTAAAGCCTGTAAATCAAGATAGTAGACTTTCTCCTTCCCTCACGGAATTATGGTAGTAGTCTGAACCAGCTCTTTTCCAGGCTGGTGGATAACACACAAATGAAAAGCACAGTAACTATACTTGCTGACAAATGTAAGAAAGAAATCCTCTGGTTTTTAATTTACCTGATGCCAAACCAGTTAGTGTTACTACTAGCCATCCTGACCATGCATCATACAAACTTTTTGTCATCTCCCATGCTGATTCTTTCTTCTTGCTGTTAATCTGCAAAGAGAAATCGTTATGTATACTTGTATGTGTTTCTGTAATATGAGTAGGAGAAAAAAAGTAAGTATGACATACAAACTGTATGATGCAAGCTGCAGGCAAATATATCCTCTATTTAAACTACAAGCATTGTCCTTGTATTTAGTGCTTTACATAGATAAATCAGCTTGGTTATTCAGACATCAGACAACTGATGGAGGAAAGTAAATTTGCTTAATTTAAAGAACTAAAACCCAGGAAATGCATTATTAGGATAAATGAATACTTTCTATGATACACATCTAAAACATGTAATTGTAAAATTATTTCTCTCCTAAATCTTAATTTTTTTTTTGATGAACCTCAAATAAACTGTTAGTGTACAAGTTAGTTATAAGCTATTCCATACAATTCAAATTCCTAAACTTCTATTTCAAATATAAACATCTTTCTTTTATCTTTAGACTACAAACCACACAAAGATAAAACAAAACCAAAAATTGGATAACTACCCTATAATACTTCTAGACAACTATTACTAATGACATTTAAAGTTATTGTACTGAAAATAACAGTAATTCTTATTTTAGCCTTATTTACTTTGTGCATTTAGCTGCAATTTGTGCATAACCTGTTTTATGATTAAACCTTCGTTATGTAATTAGATCCTATTCTTATGACTTTTTCCATACTGTAAAAGGAGGGAGAAAGTATGTGCAACAAACAGCAAAAAAAAAAACCAAACCAAGAAAGCACAATACTAGACAAGGAAATCTAGGGAAAAATACCACCCCTAAAGCAAATAAATGTATTTTATAGTTTCCTCTACATTTGTGAGAGTCTCAAACTTTTTCTTTTTTTTAAATAAAAAAAGCTGTTTCTACAGTAGCATGTCTTTCTAAACCACCATGAACTAGTACTCATTCCCCTGCTTTCTACATCTTTGATGACATGGCCAGACAGTCTCCTATCATTCAGGGCATATTTATAAATTTCACAGTAGCTCTGTGACTATAAACTGTGAACTGTCTTGTCTGACTTTTCTGGTCTCAGACATTAAAATGAGTAACAGCTGTGAGACTTCACCCCAGATAACCTATTTCCAGGTGTGATCTGCCTTGCCAGGATTTGGTCAGGCCCAGCATTCTATCCAATGGCATATCCACTAGACACTAACCTACCCATCTGCAGTGTAAAGATGCCGTTGTGTTAATTATTTCATAATTTGATGTCTAAGCAGTAAAGTATATGGAAAACACCTTCTTACTTTTCATTAAAAGCATTCAAACAAGGTACATGTTCTCAGATCCATCGTCCAAGGATCTCTTTTCCTTCAAAAAGCACTAGATAGTGCAATTGTGGATGTTTTGGTTTTTAAACTAGTGTAAGACTATGTTTTTTAACCATGTCAAAGTAAATCAGCATATACATCCTACATTTGCTTCCAGAAAAGTTAAAAACGGTGTTTCCAAAGAAAGCAGAATAATGCTGCAGTGTTGTACATAAAGGAACCTCTCCCCTGACCCCTCCATACAATTACAATTCATTTTTAACTATTCATTTTGATCAGTTAAAAATATTTTAGGAGAAATCACATGTCCAAATCTGTTCTGTTTTTAAGGTTAATTAATGTAAGCATCCCAAAAGTTTTGCAGTAAGGCTCTAAATAGCATACTTCCTCCTAAAATGCTATTAAACAAGTCTATTACATGAATGACAGTATCTAGCACGTTACTGACTAATACAACTTGAGTCCATTTCATGAAAGAACTCATTGCAGAGCACGCTGATAAAGATGAATGGCCCGAACTTTGAAGATCTGCTGAAGAAATCAATAGAGAAGAGGAGAAAAGCAAATTCTGTGATGGGAGAGCGGAAAGGACATTTACCATACATATTGAGACTACTTTTTTGTTAAGCATATATACACTGATATAAGTGGTTTAGATATGAGAATTTTCACTTTCCATAATCCAAACAACCGCAGCACTAGATACCAGTAGCACAGATACACCTGTGTCAGTATAAAAGCAATATACATCAGTGTTCACTTTTCTAAACAAGTACCACCATAACCACTATTGTACTATTACAAATATATCTACACTGGAAAATAGCCTTAAATATACTAGCATGCAAAAAAGGCAGTACTGTAAAAATATCATTTGGGTGACGGGGAACTATTCCCACTCTATTAAATTACTGTTTCCCTTCCAAGTTATACTACTGTTGCAGGACTGCAGGTATCAATGAAATGGTGCTTTTTTAATAGCATTCAAGTAGTTCTAGCTGATGTAACTACTTACAAATTTAAAGTATGCACATATTTCTATGTGTTACTAGATCAGACCTTAATTCCAACATCCAACAAAGAATATTTTCCAAGTATTGTTATTTATCTCAAATACCCGTCTATGCCTTTCTCTGTCCTTGCACTTCTCTCGAACCCAGTCAATGGTATGGAAGTCATCATATGTTCCTACTCCAGGAATTGGTTCATCCAGAAGATCCAGTAAATGTGTTGAACTGTTGATACTTCCTCCATTTGTCATCGTATAATGAGTTCCTGTGGCAGAGGAAAGACAGGAATGAATTAATTCTGCAATAAACGAAGTATTCTAATGTTCATAACACTACGGCATATAAAATTTCTGAACAAGTAATTAAGACATTTCCCATAACATGCATATTTTACTTCATTTAGGCCTCTCGATGTTGCATGTCACTTTTTTTTCTGTCACTCATCTGTAGGTTAAATTTACATGTTAGTGACTTTGTATTTCCATTGGTTAAATATGAATGTACTAGTCAAATTGTTGTTCCGTTTTGTGTGCAGACTCTAGAGAAACTTCAATAGAACAAAGTGGAAAAAAAGAGCAGCTTCAATACACATTTAACTTGAAGTTTATTTCAGTTTATGAACTACCAGAGGAAAATCTGACTGTAAGAAAATAAAACCAGATGATTAGATATAAAGTTCACAGTACTTCCATAAGTTGCTGGTTATTTTAAAATATACATACCATTGATTATCAATCCTTCCTACATGCCTAAACCAAACCTAAAGTACATTATCAACAGATTATCAGTGCAGCTAAAAAGTAACAGAAATCCAAGCAAATACTTTTTTTTTTATTATTATTTTTATTTCTTTATTTCGGGTAACTCACAGAACAGCCCTCAGTCATGAAGAGTTGGAAATACTGTATAAAGAAAATGTCTTCTACTAATTTGCAGTCACTAGCTAGTTCCTTCACAAGCAGCTTGCATAGCAACATCCCCAACAGTATTTCTTTCAGTGATCAGAATAAGAAGAGCAAGAGGAGTACTGAGAATTTTTCCCTCTTCATAAGTGATCAAGAAAGTTTTATGTTTTTAAGCTTTCAAATGTCATCAATTCTGTAATATCTTGGCTTTTTTGAGTTCCTGCAGTATATTTACAGGACTCAAGTATAATTTTCTGCTGGATAGCTGCCCAAATATAGCATGGCCACCACTTGCCCACCCAACACAAACTGCTTCTGCAACAGTAATTGCCATAAAGGGAATATTTATAATGAGGTTAATATAGACAATGATTTAAAGAGTGATTACTCTCACTTGTTTGACTAAGAACAAACTAATTTGGCCCAACAGCATATGGTGTACCACAATAATCTCTATTCTTAAAGATGTAGGCCCAAGTCGGCCAAGACTTCTATCAGTTCAGATAGTCTAGTGAAATGAGTTCTAGTGCCTGACACTGGGATGGTTAGGCAGGTGGGGTTTCTTGACTTGGGTTTTCTTGTTTGGTTGGTTGGGGTTTTTGTTTGGTTTTTGGTTTTTTTTTTTTAATTGCAGGCTCAGCTTCTCGATGTTGTCAGCAGAAGTTTCCAACTTATCCAAAAAAAACCAACAAAAAAAAAAGTCTTCAAAGGGCCTACCTGTAAACTTCCAAATGCTACAAATGCCGAGTTCACCAGCCCCAGCTCTCACCAACAACTGACAATTAGATTTATACATAGGTAAAAATGCGCTTTTTCCCTTTAAATTTATGAAGTCTGAGATCTAGTGAAGCAGTGTGACACCTGGCATTATACTCAGACCCAAAGATATGCCTCAGCCATCTATTGCTTGAGAGGTGTCATTTATGCCTGCTATGTAACGCAGTGTTTATTTGGATATTTTCTTCGTGGTGAAAGACAACACACAAGAAAATAATACAAAAATCCTATTAAGACAAAATGCAATGTAAAATTTTCAAGATACACAAACTACTATTCATTACATATACACATTACATACAGAAAAGCTTAAAATTCTACAAAATTCTCTAAAAAGATTACTTTTTTTTTTTTAATCTTAAAGTAAAAGAAGAGACTGCAAATGCAGGAGACACTCCCCAATGATGCCAATACCATTCTCTCATGCTAGCCTGGCTGCCATCTTTCTTAACACTGTTTTTTTCCCCAGTCTATGCCATATTAAATTCTCCCTCACCTATTCACCATAGCTAAGCCCTGTAAATCTCTTCCCAAAGCTGCTGCTAGTCTCTCTTAAGGCAGATCTAAAGAAGCATTACCTATGCTTCCATTAATAAAAGGCTAATGACAGCAAATTAAATCAGATTTGCTAATAGACGTGATTGTGAAAACCTTGCTTTAGGATAAGGGATTCAATTCTCTTCCATTTCCAATTCTCATAACTAGAAAGGAAGTCTAAGATACACGTCTGGCTAGCTGAAAGGGCAAGCTGATCTTGTGGAAGAGGTAGTAACAAAATTCACACTGTAATGATTAGTTTAGCTTTCAAAATTAAAAGAATAACAATACATTATGAAAATGTTATTTTTACATGAAATTAACCTCCTTTGCAAAGCAAGGGGACATAAATTAAATTCAGCCACAGTTTAATTATTAATTGCCTACAAAGTTACAATGTGATCAAGCAGTTTTCTGAACCTGAGCGATCATGGTAGGACAAAAGCTTGCCTTTGCCCAGGAGGAGTTGGTTTTACGCCCTGCTATATATGAAGCAATATCAAGCTATAAGGAGCATGCAATCCTATGCCACACAAGGCAAAGGAGAGTTGAGAGTTATAAATGTATCACAAACAGGAACAGATGATTTTATGCATATCACAAGGTGCTGAATTGGAATTCTCTCCAGGGAAACCATCAGGGATGGCACCATACCCACTGCACCAGACCCCAAGCAGAACTTGCAGTAGACTACAAAGAATGGTCACTGCCTGGATACAATAAAAATCCTGCTGAAACTGTGTCAGGTTCCTACTTTGCCAATATTTGCTGGCACACCAAATACTGGAATATAAATGATTATTGTATGATAGGGAGGAGACACAGAACAAGATGTGAAGCTGAAGAGATGGTTTTGTTGAATACAGAGCTGCCGTGAACATCTGATGCGGCTGAATAGCTATAATCTTGTACCAAGTGAGAAACAGGCAGCAGTGATACCCTGCATTAGTGTGTGGTAGAAAGGCTGCCCTACAGAGGACCACAAAGAGGAGAACTGTACAAAATCTGATGCTCTGTATCTAAGATACGTAAGTCTGACAGCAGTGGGAGAGGACACTCTCCAGCTAGTATTATGATCTACGTAGCATAAAACTATTCTAAAGGGGAATTTAGAGAAATATACCTTTACCAATACTAACTCTTCCAAACTTCCACTTCCCTTTCCTCACTTCCTTCTCTAGCATTTCACACAGTAAGACGCTCCTTCCAGCTATGACGATAATGATTCTCATCAGCATACACACATGCAAATTCTCATCATTTATTGCCAGTTTCATCAAAGTGTTATTATTTTCAACTGAATAGATTTTGTTAAAATCGTTACCGTAATATAGATTTTTCATCACAGCATTCTAACCTCCAAGCAGGAAATCATCATTACCCTGATAAATTGTAACATTTAGCGAATGTAGCCTTCTGGACATTCCCAACGTTCAGAAAGTACTTCCCCTTCCTTCCTCCCCCTTTTCCCCAGTCCTCAAGTTTCAAGACTCTTTCTCAGGCTACAACTCAATGCAAGTGCTTTTCATCAAAACACAAGCTGCCTTAGTCTCAAAAACCACAACAAGCGCTTAGCACACAAGGCATACAGGCACAGCCTCTAGCTGTGATAAGAGAACACCTCCATTTTCCATATGTACACACCTGAAGCATTCTGCAGCTGTAAAGAAAGTAAAGCCACCTTTTTGTTACCTATGAGTTTGCTTAAGGCTTTATTAGACTGGGAAGCAGATGGTAAAAGTGGCAGGCAGAACTTATTACTGTTATTCCAAACTAACCCATGTTACTACAGGGAGGCAAATAGTAATATACTGATCCTCTCAAAGGCTCAATACAACTCACAGGAATCCTTACAAAGCAAATTCAACACAATCCTTCCATACTTTGCAAAACTAAGGTAGCTGGCATCCCTTTATTAGCACACTCTTCTCCAATAGGATCTTTAACAATCCTGTATTCTCAACACATAACTAGCGAGGTGCTGCAATCACAGACTGCAAGCCTGCAGACAGTACGCTTCTAGACAATGAAAGCAACATGCTGCTTCAGAGAAAGGAGATTGTCTTTTTTAGGTGATTAAGTCACTATAGGTCTTGCCTGAACTACCTTCTAGGAAGGCACCTGACTTTTGTTATCCTTTCATGGATATAATTCCAAGCCTTCAGCACGATCCTTTCCAGCAATCAGTTCTGGTAGTGCTAAAGAACTGCTTCAAGTGAAATTGTTGGGAAAAAAAACCAACAAAAAACTAATAAAGAATATTGCATCATGTTGAAAGAAAAAAGCTGTAATAAGCATTAAGGTTAACAGTAAAACACTGTACTTTGGGACACCTGACCAGAATGAGGTACAGCAAAAACAGACAAAAATGCTACATGGACAAAACTGGAATAAGAGAAGTAGATTCCAACACCATAAAAAAGCTCTCATCTCTGAAGAAGTGGGGGTTTTGTTTGGGTTTTTTTTTTTAATGAGAATGAAAAAAATACAATCCAAAATTGCTTGAGAGGACACTATGCCTGACAGAAAAAGCAGTCCTTATCATATTGCTCTCCTTCATTTCCTTCTGAACATGAAGTTATACTGAATGGCTCTTAGATCCCAACACTGACCCAACCTCCTGCTTTGCTTACCTAGTCCCTCCTGACGTAAAGCAGGAACAAAGAAATTACAGAACTAGTATTTTGCTATACTCACACACGTTGTTCTATACATTACAGATTCCTCCTTGCCTTATGTCCCCCCTGAGACAAGGAATACCTTTTCTTTCTTATTCTATATATATGCCTCATACAAGCAGTCTTCAATCTTGATTGATGTTGGAACTATGATAAACACGACAAAAAGCTGATTTATGTAGATTACACACAGCATTTTTCAGGTGCCATGCACAGCATTTTCAAAGGCTGCCTCACCTCCTCTAGTAGTGATCCCATACTCCCTTGTCCTTTTGCAACACAGTAGATTTCTTTCAGATTTGAAAGCAACCCTGGGCAACACACAGCTGATGAAAGTTGTGGTTTTTTAAAGAAAAATACCTGGTAAGTTTTTACCTAATTCATTTAAAAAGAAAAAGATCACATCAGCAAGGACTAATACCCTTAAAACACGAGCAGACCATTACTGACTATTCACTATAGAACAGTTCAAAAATTTTCAAGAGAAAACATTTTAAAACACTAACAAATCAAGACGCGAGTTGCTGAAATTCATATGCTGTTGCATTTTTCACTTCACAGATCTCTCGGAGCAAGTTCCCAGTGAAGGAACCCAGTAGATCATAAAGATCTTCAGGGTCCTGCTATCCTGTCCCTGGCATGAAGAAATGAACAGTCAGTGGACCTCCTCACTTCTTGGTGTTCTCTCTTCTGGGAGGCAGTGGGTTCCAGTTTCCACACTCTATGATTTAAAAATCCCACTGAAAGTACACTTAAAACACCTTGAGTTAAAGAAACGAGGGAGCTAGTGCTTCACAGTTATCCAAATATAGTTTCACACAAGAAAGGGGTTTTACAACATACTTGATGCTCCCGATTCCTGCATAACTGTTCAACAGTCCTTCCCAACTCTTTCCTTGTGTGCAGTGTTCCTCCTTTTCTCATAGAAATAACGAGTAGAGAAGCATCAAGAATTAAGACAAATGCTGCATCCGGGGTAATCAAACGGTGCACGATAGATTTTTATGTGGTTCTCCACCATGTGATTATCTGAACAATCACCCGGTATCACCTAGAGAACAAATCCACATGGCTACAGCCTCCATAGAAAATAAGGTACGGAACTGAGACATGAACAGGCTCAAGAGGGTGGCTAACAGAGTTAACAAGAGACCATGATTTTATGATAAAGTTTAAGACCCCTTCTATATGCTACACAGCATATGATACATCTTCTGAATGCACATCACGAAATGCACCACTCTGTCTCAAACTGAACATGTATCAGCTTACTCTGTTTTATGAAATGAGACCTATCTCTCAGGACATAATTACACAATAAGGCTGAGCTGATCTAACAGACTGCTGCCACCCGAATAGGGGATCTTGCTCCCCCTATTTCTCCCTCCCATTCTTGGTCACACACTCCCACTCTCACCCTTGGATCAGCTCTGTCACCCTTGGATCCAACTGCACAGTAAACCAAGCAAACATGCTAATCCAACTAAGCAGACAAAACTAACAAAAAAAAATTTCTGCCATTATACAGAACTGGGAATCAAGCTTCCGTGCTGTCAGACAAGAAACGGAGCCAGTGCAAGAGCAAGAACTGAGAGAAGAGATGGGAAACGACATGCAAGTTCACCCCCTTCCACAGCAACAAACTGCCAGACTAGTTATACTGAAATACATAAATGCACCCTTGGGGTCTTGTTAGATTTTAATTACATCTTTCTGCTGGAAACAATTCAAAACTTCTATATAAATATTAATATCCAGACACTATACAGTAACATCCATTTCACAGAGCCCAAAACTCCCGAAGGTGGCTACATTTAAAAACATTTCAGAGTTGTGAACACAACAACAGATAAGCAATGTCAATATTGGAGTTGATGCTAGAGAAATACTAAGACACAATTTTTCAAAGGTATTTCTCTACAAGCTACGTAATTGCTAACTCTTACAGCAAGAATACACTAGTTTGCTGCTGCTGACACATCCCTTTTTCTAGACAGTGCACAACTACATGGTATTCCCCCTCAGCAGCTGTCCTTCTGGCTGACAGCAGTGCAATGTGTTTTATTTGTGCTACTCTGAGCAGCGTGAAAGGAGGGGAAAAAAGAAAAAATGCACCTCTGTGAGTGAAAACGAAGCTAATCAGTTTACACCAAAGGGTGGAATAAGCTCTCCCTGACATGACCATCCAAACCTGCTGAGTGCTAAAATCCGCAGGGGCTGTAGCTTTCCAGAGGCCAGATACTAATCCAAGGCTTTGCTTCACTCCTGTGTCCTTGGGTATTAGGTGGCAAGGGGAATGGGCAGGGAAGCACCCTGAATGCAATGCACACCATAAGGATCATTTACACTTGCAACAAAGAAGATTTGTATACACAAGATATATGTTAGTGCCTGAGCTTCTTTCTGTCTCCATGTTCAGACCTCAAAATATGAGGCTTGCAATAAAAAAATAAAAAAAAGACAAGAAACAATCGTCAGTTTATTTAAATTTGTCTGTAACCACTCAAGAAGAGTCATTAAGCACTATTGTCTTTTCCTGGCTAGAAATAATTTTTAAATTTCAGAATCAGAAGCACAGCATGCTGTGCCAGAGTGCTATCATTCCCTACTGTTGATGATCAATGATTTTAAAGTCTTTCTAATCAAGTAATACGTTCCCCTTTGTGTGTAACTATGAATTCTCAGCCCATCTCTTCAGCTGGCTCTTCTAAACCGCATCAAAGGCTTAAAAGCACAAATTGGTCTCTGCATTACAATCAAAATGCATACAAAAATGACAAAACTATATATACACTAACTGAAAAAAATCAGCTGGAAAATATCTGATAGGTGGGAAACAGGAAGACTCAGAACAAGATTTGAAGAACAGGGAAAAGAAAAAATGCTTTACCAAAGTACTGAGTGATAATCCCCTCCTCTCCATTTCTTAAAGCACAAATTGGTCTCTGCATTACAATCAAAATGCATACAAAAATGACAAAACTATATATACACTAACTGAAAAAAATCAGCTGGAAAATATCTGATAGGTGGGAAACAGGAAGACTCAGAACAAGATTTGAAGAACAGGGAAAAGAAAAAATGCTTTACCAAAGTACTGAGTGATAATCCCCTCCTCTCCATTTCTTCTGCCAAAAAAAAAAAAAGAAAAGATAAACCTGGGTTTAAAAATAACGTTTAAAAAAGTAGGAGTTAATGTGTCCTGACCAAAGTACTGAGTGATAATCCCCTCCTCTCCATTTCTTCTGCAAAAAAAAAAAAAAAAAAGAAAAGATAAACCTGGGTTTAAAAATAACGTTTAAAAAAGTAGGAGTTAAATGTGTCCTGGTTTCCACGACAAATGAAAGCTGAATAGTAGCATCTCAGAGTTAAATCAAGACTTTTGAAGACTTGCATGCACTGCAAATGCACAGGAATCTGAGAAGAAGGCAGAGAGGAGGTCAAGTATTGCTCAATGTGTACAGCATAATTATAAAAAAGAACATAAATAGCTTTGGCTTTTTACTTTAAGTGGAAGAAACACTTCTGTTTCTATGAATCAGCAGAAAAAATGGCTTTATTATTACAGATTTCTTTTCTTGTAGTCTTAAAGGCAGAATGGACTATATTTATTTAGTTATGTCTATAATAATCTATTCAGATATGCGAGTGAGGAGTTATGGGGATGCCCACACTACTAAATTTACAACGTAAATAGAAGATGAAGAGTGCAGGAAGGAGATGAGAAAAATAAAAGGTATAAAGATATATGAAGTTAGATAAAGCAAACATAACAAAAGGGAAGTAATCTATCATCTAACAACGGCCAAGGCAATGAGTCAGAACAACAGAAATTCAGATAATTAGATTTCCAAGCACTGCTGCTGCATGTACGTAAGAGTTACTTACTTATACGTTGTTTTGGAGGGCAAAGACAGGATGCAACAAAAATAATAATTCTGCTAATATGATTATCCACGTTCAGGCCCGAGGAGGGCATAATCTTGGTTTGTTCATTAACTTTCTAATATCTCAGATAATAGTACATCTCAAAATTATTTCCAAAATTGAAAAATACATGCCTAATAGAGAACCTTATCAGTCATACAGCACATGCAGACAGATAACCTGTAACTACCTACAAAGAACTGTAGTTATATCTCATGGTACTTTCTGTTAATCACCGAAGTCAAATATGCTAAACTCATAACTGAAAATCCTTTTCCCCTTTTTGTACTAGGAACCTTAGAACAAAGTGCAGCAGAAATTCAGTGCCATAACCATGTTGAGTTTCTCCAGGCAATGCTTTTTCTCAAAGCGCTCAACAATAGACAACTATAATAACCTTGATCACATTTTCTGTCATGAGCCTGTAATTAGTCTAAAAATTAATTTTATTACTCTCCCTCTGCTACCAATAAAATTTCAGGGTCAAACTCTAGCTCTGAGCATGTGTACACAACTTTCACACCCATTTACTTCAAAGGTCACACTGAGAATTTCAGTCTGTAATGGCTTTTGATTCATCTACTAATTATTAAACGTAAGAGGCCCATACGCAGAAATGCAGCCTAAAATACAAAAGTATAAAACTTTTACCACTTAGAGGATCTGAACTGGCTCAGTACGCATCTGACTCAAACTCTTCCTAGGATATTATTAAATGAAAGACTTCCCCAATGTTACTGTTAATAGTATAGTCGAAGCAACAGGAGTTGCACCTACATGCAGTAGTGATTGGTGCACAATAAATGAAATGATGAGTTATTTTGTCTCTCAAAAAAAATTAGGTTTACTAAAACTAAGTCATCAGTAAATTTGGTGTGCTCTTTATATATGTAATTTTCACATCTCCTGGCTACTGACTCAATCACAGGTTATTAGTGGTACAGCATTTCATTAATGTTGCTTGAGGACTTCCAAAATCTAAAATCTACGATGTGCTTATGTGTATGTAACAAAAAAAAGGGAGTTAACAACCCTCGTGCTTGCGGAAGCTCAAGTTTTGCTGCTGGTAGCCTGGCCGCTATACATGTACTGCTATTGCTCAGATTTCAAATTTTTAAAGAATGGTAAAATGAATGCTTATTTAGGAAAAAAAAGCAGGGAGGGGAAATCAACAAGCGTGAGCATGTCTGTGAATGGCTGGAAGACAAGCAAGATACTGATTATTTGGAACTTTCAAAAGGGTCCAGCTAGCAAAAGTGATGTAAAAATAAATCCAAGGGCAAAGAATTGAGCAACACAAATAATTTATTTATGCAATATATATTCCAGCATATGGTTTATTATATAAAAAAATTCTTATGAAAAAGTGTACATGTCAGTTACTTACGATATATGCAATCCTAAATCAGGACTTTAAAACCCCTTCTGAGGAGAGATGTAGTACTTTTAACTCTTTTAGTTACCAGAGAACAGAGTAGAAGTGAACTGTGTCCCTGCAGTTTTATTTCAGTGTATCAGAGAGGAGAAGGAGGTCTGGAACGATGCACTTAGTACCACATAAAGAGAAGTCTCAGGACAGAGCAAGTTAAAGGAACTCCTGATAAGAAGTATTCAACAATATTGAATACTGTATTTTTTTCGAAGAGATAATGATGAGTAATCAACATTAAAAGACAAACACAATTAATAAATACATACTTTAAAATCTTTCCATTTGATGTTTCACATCATATTTGCACTGAAAAAAAACCAAAACATCTTCTTAATGCAAACCAATGGGTCAGGCTTCTAATAATAATGTATTATAAAACTTTGTATTTCATCTCACTGAACGTTAGTAAAGACCGTTAATTAAACCTCAAAGACCCCTAATGATTTAAAGAATCATTTCATCATTGCTGAGGTACAGCCACTTTGGGTGAGCCACTGCAGTCAATTAGTGCAACAAATGCTTTGATGTTACAAAGCAGTTTTGCATGACGTGAACATTACTCTGCAGGACAGAAGAGCTGTCAGTATGTGAATAAGGGAAAGAGATCCACAGGCTTTAACAATTAAGCTTGTTTTCTCAAAATACCTTTATCCATTTTCTCTTAGCTTGTTATTACAATGCTCTGAAATCTACATGAGAGGAAAAAAAAATCTTGGTATTATCCTTTTTCTAGCCTCACAGATAATAAAGAAATGTCAAGAATTTACTTTAAATTTCTAGTTTTGTCTGTCAGCATTTTAAGCTTTAATTTGATAGCTAGATAACAACAACAGATTACTGTGGTATTGTACATCAGCAGGAAATACCCACAAATTTTGATGAAATCTATGGAACAAACTGGTCTGGAGACTCAATTTTCTTACGAGTCATACGCACTTGACAAATTAAGATTTGCAAGAGATTATGGTAACATTGTTGGGGTTTTATTGTTGTTTGTTTGTTTGTTTTAATCTAAACTCACTATAGCAAACCAAAGAAGCACCAGTAACACTGGTTTTGAAATACAGTATTAGAACATAGGAAGTACAAGCCCTAACAGAATTCAATGAAACTGCAAAAAGTGACAAGTCACAACTGGGAATTCTCTTGCTAGCTCGTAGCGGTGTCACCACAATGGGAACACCTAGTCGAAGCCTCGACTGCTTTCATTACAGTATTTGTAAACTGTATATTTAATAGCAATACTCCAATGTGCCAGATACCATTTTGCACTGCAAATATCTACTTTTTGTATTGTAAAATCAACTAAAATATGGTAATTTCCAGGAATATACAGCTGATCACATTTTGATGTCTAACTATAATTTGCAGAATTTGAAAGTGTAATAATAGGGCTGTTTTGCAGTTTTCATCTTTAAAACTATCTACAAATCTACACCCACAGAATGGTTGAGGTTGGAAGGGACCCCTGGAGGTCACCTGGTCCAACGCCCCTGCTCAAGGAGGGCCACCGAGCAGGTTGTGCCCACGACCATGTCCAGGCAGCTTTTGAGTATCTCCAAGGAAGGAGATTTCACAACCTCTCTGGGCAACCTGTTCCAGTGCTCAGTCACCCTCACAGTAAAAAAAACTGTTTCCCGATGTTCAGAGGGAACCTCCCATGTTTCAGTTTGTGCCCATTGCCGCTAGTCCTCTCACTGGGCAGCACTCAAAAGAGCCTGGCTCCGTCTCCTTTGTACCTTCCCTTCAGGTATTTATATACGTTGGTAAGATCTCTAATTCACACCTTGCAAATGTTCTAAGCAAATACCATTCTCGATTTCTCATCAGAAGTGATTCTAAAATCTGACTTAGAGAACTATCCAGCACCTGCTATATAATAATGATCTGGGCAGAGAAAAATTTGCTTGTCTTAAAATACTCTAAGCCATATTAGAACTTGTTGATATTCTTAACATATGCTGAAAAACATTCTAAGAATCATAAAAAGACAACAAATAACCTTTTATGTAAACTACTAAAATGCAGATAAAAATGCTCGATAAACATAAAAAAGTGTGACCTAATTTATTTATAGAAATAAGAGTTTACAAGGGAAGGTGAAACAATAAATTAACATGGAGAGAAAAAAAAAATCTTATGTAAATCTTATCTTTATTCTCAGCCTACCTCCTTTCTAATGCCATCGCCAGCAGCCATAAATGTTGGTAACTTTCTAATTTTAGATTAGCCAATTTAAACAAAACTGAAGTGAGAATTTACCACATTTACTGTCTTTAAACACCAAAGTGTAACCATGAAATCCAACCAAGAAAAAAGACACATATCCTCAGAATTTGAAGGCACAACTTTAAGTTACTCCTGCAGTATCTTCTCTCAGTACAAAACCAAGTCTTCATAGAATGTATTCTGCTTTAAATCTGCAGTAAGAAACAAAAGGCAAGCTCAAGAGGATTTTTTTCCTGAATGTTGACAACACTGTTTTCTTTTTAAATATCCTTCCTTGCAAGCAACAGTGTAAAGAATCTACCACAAAGCTGCAGTTTCTTAAGAGCTCATCAATATCGGCTTAACTGACATACTACAATTGTATGGCTTTCCCTTCACATATCAGAGACGTCAACAGAGAGTCAAGTCTAAAAGCACATACGGAAACTTCAAAGCTAGACAAACACTGTTCCTATTCAAGCTAGTGAAAGGCATGAAAATAGCCTACTGAATAAACTCTTGCTAATTTGGCCGCGGTCAGTCACAACCAAAATTGTGGATTTTTTTGTGCACGAGATGGTTTTACTGATTTGAGAGAGAGAGAGAGAGAGAGAGAGGAAAGACTGCCACATATCGAAGATGGAGTCACAAGCCGATGAGATGTGAAGCAGGACTAATCTGCCCACAGAGAAAACAATCACTGACAGCACAGGAACCAGCCAGAACTGAATTCTCCTTCTATAAAAGGCATCAGGCTGGCCACACAAAGCAATGCAATAATTAACAAGGCTTTAGACCTCTGCTTCGAGCCTGAACAGCAGTCTCGCACATCCAGATAGGCAAACAAGTAACTCAAACAACGTAAATTCGGCGTACCTCGTTTATGCAACTCCCTGAGCGGAATGCCGTCTCCTCCCCCCCCATCGTAGGGCAGATACGGATCAGAAGAGACATCCATGGATGTGACGAACCCGAGGCCCGTCTGCCGGCTCGGAAG